>NC_061524.1:1142500-1255000 GCF_022379125.1 Scophthalmus maximus | reverse complement strand
ACGTCACGCCTCCTGCAGGACTTCAGTCACAATCTGAATCTTAAAGACATCTAAAAAGTATCTATGATCATATCGGAGGAATGACATCATCATCACATCAGAGGTCAGAAAACGACGTCATATAGTGAAGTGATGAATTAAAGAAGTGTGGGAACATTATTTTTTTTTTCTCACTTTGTGACGTAGAATTTATTTTTCTCCCCCTCGGTAATAAATCCATGGATTTATTACCGGCGCGTGGGGCCTGATTGAATCTTAGTCGTCTGACGTCCTCGTCGTCCGGGGCGACGCCAAGGCGTGACGGATTCTTTCCTGGCTCACGTCCCGCCGTTCCATCAAGTTCCCTGTGAATCTGCTTTCTGCTGAATCCTGCTGACAAACAAACATATTGACGCGTAATAACTCCTCTGTAATAATTCTTTGGGCACTAAAAGGTACGAAAGAACTTTTTTGTTAACGGTGACTCAACAAGTGATTGTGTCTCTGATGGGCACTTCCCAAAGTGACGGCGCTCTTGTTGGCAGACGTGTTCTCGGAGTCGGTCGGTCTAATGAGCGCCTGTCGGCCGATAATGGAGAATTATGACGGATATTTATATTCGAAAATGTCAGACTCATTTTCTGCTGTTGGAGGACGGTTGTGTGAAACACGTGGGAGCGTCGTTCTCCCCCACGTCCTCTCGTTTGACGTGAATGTTTCATTCGTCCTGAGTCGGTGGATATCAGACGTTGATGAACGGAGCTTTTATGTGTCAAGAGAATTCAACTCGAGGAAATTTACCCATGAAATTATAACAAAAGTGCTTTTAATTAATAACTCAAAGTTTGACTGGCAGTTTACGTTTGGTAAGAAAATATCTTAAAAGTATTAAAATGCTTTTTATGAGACTTCTTAAAACAAAATAGCAAAAAAACCTGATGTAGCCTGCGGTGATTTTGGAATTCCGACTCGGAGGTCGTGATTCCCAGATGATACTGGAACGATAAACCCGACTTCCGAACGCAGCATAGCTTTCTATCACGCTCGCACAAAAACAAAATGGCGTCTCGTGGTGCGTGACGTCACAAATACTTATCTTAAGAAGTCGTCCACAACGACTGAAAACGTGCAAATGTAATCTAGCTAAAAAAGAAAAGAAGGAAAGTAATCCCATCAACCCGCTTTCATTCTGGACCTCGCGAGCGCAGAGAGATTAGATTCTCCACCTGCGTCAAAATATAATCTGACGTCACATGTAGAGATTCACGCAATAAACATTCAAGGATGTGGAACAATGTGCTCACATGTTTAATCCGCAGCTGCTGAGTGACGTTAATCCAGCTCCTCTGTAATAATCCATAATCAATACAAAAGACTCAAGTCAGGTTTGTTCATGAAGCACTTTTCTGTTTAAAGTTGATGGAAGGAAACGAAACAGCCTTTAATTTAATGTACTTCACCTGTCCGTCACCTGTCCTTCCCGTGTCCGTCACCTGTCCTTCACGTGTCCTTCACCTGTCCGTCACGTGTCCTTCACCTGTCCGTCACGTATCCTTCACCTGTCTGTCACCTGTCCTTCACCTGTCCTTCACGTGTCCTTCACCTGTCCGTCACCTGTCCTTCCCGTGTCCGTCACCTGTCCTTCCCGTGTCCTTCACCTGTCCTTCACGTGTCCGTCACCTGTCCGTCACCTGTCCTTCCCGTGTCCTTCACCTGTCCGTCACCTGTCCTTCACCTGTCCTTCACGTGTCCGTCACCTGTCCTTCACGTGTCCTTCACGTGTCCGTCACCTGTCCGTCACCTGTCCATCACCTTTCCTTCACCTGTCCTTCACGTGTCCTTCACCTGTCCATCACCTGTCCTTCACGTGTCCTTCACCTGTCCTTCACCTGTCCATCACCTTTCCTTCACCTGTCCTTCACGTGTCCTTCACCTGTCCATCACCTGTCC
This sequence comes from Scophthalmus maximus, assembly GCF_022379125.1. NCBI lineage: Eukaryota > Metazoa > Chordata > Actinopteri > Pleuronectiformes > Scophthalmidae > Scophthalmus > Scophthalmus maximus. Next base: position 1,253,071 of record NC_061524.1, on the reverse strand, counting down.
ATCACCTGTCCTTCACCTGTCCTTCACCTGTCCTTCACCTGTCCTTCACCTGTCCATCACCTGTCCTTCACGTGTCCTTCACCTGTCCGTCACGTGTCCTTCACCTGTCCGTCACCTGTCCTTCACGTGTCCGTCACGTGTCCTTCACCTGTCCGTCACCTGTCCTTCACGTGTCCTTCACCTGTCCTTCACGTGTCCTTCACCTGTCCGTCACGTGTCCTTCACCTGTCCGTCACCTGTCCTTCACGTGTCCTTCACCTGTCCTTCACGTGTCCTTCACCTGTCCGTCACCTGTCCTTCACCTGTCCATCACCTGTCCTTCACGTGTCCTTCACCTGTCCGTCACTCTCGTCTCGGGCGTCTATATAAAGAATAACACCACATACACAAGCAGCCTTCGGGTGATTTAACAGTTTTTAATTATAACTTTTTGTACAATAGATTTTACATTTTCACAAGCTAAGAGGTTAATGATGCCTGGACGCTGAGGGACTGTCTGCATCTCCACAGAAGCCTTTTCTGTTGAAGTCTTTTTGTTTTAAACAACAGATGTGATGGAGATGGACGGCAAAACATATTCACCATCTTTACTTTGCTTTTTTCTTTTCAAACGTGGAATCCTTCCGTCAGGAGGAAGTGACCCGAGGAAACTTCAAACCTTTATCTTTATCTCATATTTCCGATATGGGATTCAAATATAAAATCATCGCACAATTCTGAGAAATGTATTCAGCCCCATCATAACATTTCTCTTGATAACGTTCCATCCAAACCTCACACATTCAGTCTGCGCGTCTCAGCCCACTCGCTCAAATATACTTTTTGTTTTTTTTAATGCTATGGTATATAGAATATATTCATCTTCAAACGTGGGTTTGTTTCCTGCGCAGTCACCATGCAACGACAATCTTCTTCCCTGCTCGACCTCCAGTTGTTGCCACCGCAATTATTTCAGCAGCAAGAAAAACCAAAGTAATTATTGTAACGGCACTGAACTGTCTTCAGAATTCAAAAGAACAGAAACAAACAAACCAGAGGCAATTCAAAATCTGAGCGATCTGCGGCCGGACCTTCTCATTCGCTTCATCTCATCGACACAGTACAAGTTAGTAAAAGATAGAAAAATATGTTCAGATCATAGCCAAGAAAAAAACTAAAACAAAACAAGCTACTACATTGAATCAATGTCGTAAATGGTACAAAACAATACAGTCGTCTTGAACTACAGTAGGAGAGTCACGTTGATATCCTCTTGCTCAGATGCAATAATATTCCATGATCATGTACATACGGGAGAAATATACATATAATAGGTTGTTATAAAAAAACTAAAACAATAATCATAATCTGTTTTTTGTCAAAATAGCTCACGATGCTCCGGAAACAGAAAAAATCATCAGACATTTATTTTGTCCAAATCTATAGTTTCAGCCAAGTACATACATACATACATACAGTGCATATACAGTACCGCGGTTACGCTCAGTGAATAACACACAAGTTCTACTTTACATTAATCGTGTTCTTGAGAAGCTACATGAACCCGAGCGGCGCGGCGTAAAAATGCTCCGGTCGTCGTCATGCCAACGGTGACGTAAGTAAACGGTCGCGTGTCGGAAAAGAGAAGCTTGGATTTCTTCTGGGGGGTCGAGATGGGCGGGTGGAGTTTAAAACCAGATGCCTCCGACTACATGTGACTGATTCTGTGGCTTCTGTATATTTTTTTCCCAGCAGCCCTCGGGAGCACACGTACAAAAAAGCATGAAGATGATTTTTACGCACAGTTACAGAAGTCACATGTTCGCAGGAGTCATTTTTCCAAAAATAAAATAAAAAATTAAAAATAAAAAAGGATCAACCATGTGTTAAACCTCTTCCCTCAACACGGATTGGACATTTCAGCCGTAACTAAAAGAATCCGGTGGAGAATTCTCCAATCGACGAATGGAAATCAATTTATTAGCTGAAACAGCAACAGTTGATGTCAGTGACAGTTGTGTTGTATTACATTGGATGGTCACCAGGTTAAATTACCAATCGTACTTTTGTTTTTCTGAAATCCAATTTCATTGTTCTTAAAAAATGTCTTAAAAAATGTACCAGATTCTTTTTCAGTGGTAAACTGTCTTGATGTTTTGCTACAATATACGAAAACCTGACAGGCGTCGGCACGGTAACTAAAGGTGGTGCAGCTCAGCAAATGGTCCATTCGAAGCGACGGCTTCCCGCCCAAACGCACGACGACCGTTTGAGCCGACAGACGACGACGCTGACGAGCGACGGAGGCGAGAGCGACCGGTGAAATCCCTCCACAGCAGCTCCTCCGTCGCTTTCCGTGGAGAAACACTGAACGTGGCTTCGACTTCTAACAACTACGAGTATGTACAATCACTAATGAGCGGAGAGGAATCAGCCAATCCGCAGCAGCGTGTGACCTTCTGTCCCGTGACCTCACAGCATCATTCTGTCGGCAGAACAAGGAGATTAGAAAAAAGAAAAGAAGGGAACAGAAGTCTGGTGTGTGTGTGTCTGAAGGTGTGAACATGTGCACTAGTGTGTGTGTGTGTGTGTGTGTGTGTGTGTGTGTGTCTGAAGGTGTGAACATGTGCACTAGTGTGTGTGTGTATGTGTGTGTGTGTGTGTTTGTGTGTATGTGTGTGTGTGTTTGTCTGAAGGTGTGAACATGTGCACTAGTGTGTGTGTGTGTGTGTGTGTGTGTGTGGGTCTTTGCCTGTGTGCTTTTCGCCCGCGGCGGTGTGTGTTCAGTTTGAGCTACAGTTTGGGAGCAGATGTTCTGACTTCTCTGATGTTTCAGGTTTCTGGTGTTCACCCCAGCTACATTTCCATGAAGACCTTTTTATTCAGCTTATAGGAAAAAAATAATATATATATATGTATATATATGTATATATATACATATATATATATATAACACCAGCTCACGTCATTTATCAGAACAGACACAAAGCACAGGGGAGACGGAGTTACGCCGAGCCGCCTCTGAGCCGACTGTGACTGTTACAGCGAAAGATCCCAAACAGACCAGGGTGAAAATCGGCGTTGGTCTACGTCGTGAGAACCGATCCAGCAGCCGCGGTTTACTGGAAGGTCAATCCTCCAGCACTTCGTCGTTTCGTGAGCAATACCAAAGATTTTCTTTCCCCCAACTAACCAAAAGGGAACACAAGGCCGAACGGAGCAGATATAGTAGATCACTGTTGTAGCACAAAGCTGCGATGCAAAAAAAACTTAAACATTAAAACGACATAGCTTCCAAAAAATATCATTAAAAAAAAAATTCAAACCAAAAATAGAGACAAATTCCAGAGGGAAATAAAAGTACAACAGGTTTTACTGAGAAGAAAAGCATTTCATTTCTTTTTATACAAATGTGTGTTTGTCAGTCCGTTGTAGCTCGTGGGCTACAAGTCGCCCGGCGAGGAGGAGGAGAGGCTGCAGTACCACAGCCAGAGCAGCGGGGGCAGCAGCGAGGCCAGGCCCGCAGGCCGCCGGGAGACGGCCGAGTCTCTCAGGATGGCGTTGGATGTACTGGGACCGTCGATCTGAGGGTCCTGACAGAGACACAGAGAGAACTTCAGTACGGGTTTGAATCAGTTATCAGTTTCACAAAATGGCAGTAAGATGTGCTAATAAGTGAACGAGCTAATATTGCGAATGCTGCGTTCATACCAAACGTGTAGAGAATTGCTCTCGCGACATCGCATCACGTGCATATTTAGCTCGAGTTATGATATTGAAGCAAGGTGCGAGGTGACGCAAATTTTGTGAAAATCCATGCGGCTTTTGCATCGACTTTGTTTGTAATGTCATCGTATGCATAGTTTCACTTCAAGTGTGTGGACGCTGACTTTTTACCGGCGACGAAATATAGATTTATTTTACTGTCAAGTTAATGGGGTTTATGACCTGTATGACAGCTAAGCCACCAGGGGGCGACTGAGATGTTTTGGCTTCACTTTTGGGAGCCGTCGTGTCGGCCATCTTGGTTTACACTCTCTGGTCCAGATTGTGACATCATAGTGTTTCACAGTAGCTGATTCTGCATCGTGTCCACCGCAGATTCTTTTCACTGTCGCTTGACAAATGAAAAATGCTGTCGTCATTTTTCCAGGTATAAAGTTTTTAATTCATTTAATCACATCTCTTCCGCTGCTGGAATCTAACACTGGGAACACGAAGGACTCACGGCTGCAGTTTAATTATCAGGCAGATTAATTGAATAACTTCACCCATAAATACTCAAATATATTCATCCGGTGTGACACAGTCGAAAATCAAAAGGTTGTTTCTATAAGTAAAATGCCACAGTGTGTGTGTGTGTGTGTGTGTGTGTGTGTGTGTGTGTGTGTTGGCTTGCTAATAAAGCTGCAAGCTAACGGCTGGGTCATCTCCCCGAGACCTGTCGCTGCCTCCACTAAATGTCAGTCCGGTGCATAACGGCGCCTTATTATTGTACAATGACATTTACAGTGAACTTTAAAAGCCACCAGATAAGCAACAATCCCATTTCAGCCTCAAAGGATCTACTGAGAACAGGAGTTTACAAAAGAGGACGGGAGAGAGGACGGGAGGGAGAGAGGACGGGAGAGAGGACGGGAGGGAGAGAGGACGGGAGAGAGGACGGGAGGGAGGACGGGAGGGAGGACGGGAGGGAGGACGGGAGAGAGGACGGGAGAGAGAGAGGACGGGAGGGAGGACGGGAGAGAGGACGGGAGGGAGGACGGGAGAGAGGACGGGAGAGAGAGAGGACGGGAGGGAGGACGGGAGAGAGGACGGGAGAGAGGACGGGAGAGAGAGAGGACGGGAGGGAGGACGGGAGAGAGGACGGGAGAGAGAGAGGACGGGAGGGAGAGAGGACGGGAGAGAGGACGGGAGGGAGGACGGGAGGGAGAGAGGACGGGAGAGAGGACGGGAGAGAGAGAGGACGGGAGGGAGGACGGGAGAGAGAGAGGACGGGAGAGAGGACCGGAGAGAGAGAGGACGGGAGGGAGGACGGGAGGGAGAGAGGACGGGAGGGAGGACAGGAGAGAGAGAGGACGGGAGGGAGGACGGGAGAGAGAGAGGACGGGAGGGAGAGAGGACGGGAGGGAGGACGGGAGAGAGAGAGGACGGGAGGGAGAGAGGACGGGAGAGAGGACGGGAGAGAGAGAGGACGGGAGGGAGGACGGGAGAGAGAGAGGACGGGAGGGAGAGAGGACGGGAGAGAGGACGGGAGAGAGGACGGGAGAGAGAGAGGACGGGAGAGAGGACGGGAGGGAGAGAGGGAGAACGGGAGGGAGGGAGAGAGGACGGGAGGGAGAGAGGATGGGAGGGAGGACGGGAGAGAGGACGGGAGAGAGAGAGGACGGGAGAGAGAGAGGACGGGAGAGAGGACGGGAGGGAGAGAGGACGGGAGGGAGAGAGGACGGGAGGGAGAGAGGGAGAACGGGAGGGAGAGAGGACGGGAGGGAGGACGGGAGAGAGAGAGGACGGGAGAGAGAGAGAGAGAGGACGGGAGGGAGGGAGAGAGAGGACGGGAGGGAGGGAGAGAGGACGGGAGAGAGGGAGAGAGGACGGGAGGGAGGGAGAGAGGACGGGAGGGAGGGAGGGATCGGCGAGGCCGCCGGCCGTCAGGCGGAGGTCAGACGTCGGGTGACCTCTGACTTGAGAAACAGTTTGAGGTTTTATCTTCCATCAAAAGTCGTGAGCTGGATTTTACAGGATGTAATATTTTTCTGTGGTTCTGTTGATAAGGCTTTTGACCGAGCGACATATACGATCAATATATCATATCAGATCAGATCACTGAGACTTGAAACCTCGCGATTTGTCACATTTATGTATTCTTGAAATGTGCTGGAAGGTTTTCACACAAGTGTCTGATAAACAATTAATCCTCTGGTTCCTTTAAACCGACCGCGTTTGTTTTTCCCATCAAGGACAATGAGTTGACAAAAACTCACCACACAGAAGACGCCGTCGACAGACGAGTTGGACTTCAACTTCTGAGCCTGCAACAGACAAACACAAAGAACCACAGACTGAGTTACACACTTGGAGTTTCAGGGTTTGAATCACGCGGAGACTGAAGCGACAGTCGCCAGAGAGAATCTGAACGATCCACGATCTGCGTTTCCACATCAGGTACAAACATCATCACACCAGAGAGCAGCGGTCGAACGCTGAGAGCAAACCTGACTGTGGAGCCGATCGGATCGCAAAGGCAGAGTGGACACTAAAACTGAACAAATAAATAAAACCAAAACAATAACCTTGGAGAGTTTTTAAAGTTTTACAGCCTGCGATATTGACACCGAGGGAAGGAGAGGAGCGAGGCGGAGCGCACAGGGACAGTCCGGCTGATTTCATCACCGATTCATCATCCACACACACACACACACACACACACACACACACACACACACAGTCCATGTGATGCTGCTCTGCGATTACGAGATGACTGATGCTTCGAATGCTTCACCGCCTCTTTTCCGTGTGGTTTACTGAACGTCAATAATGTCTTGGTAATAACTATGGAGCGTCTCTAAGGTCAACTGAGTCACGCGTCAATCTGTTCTCTCGCTACATGGTTTTGTAAATCTGTGGACACAGACTAGAGATCTGACGATCGCGGGTCATAAACTGTGGGTTCGCACACAGCGACTGGTGTCAGTGTTTCACGAGGACGTCCCATCTGAGTCTTTGTTTCGGTTGAATTAAACATTTTCACAACTCGGTTAAAACACGCTGAGAGAAGATTATGATAATAACCTTTGACAGCTTGTGGCCGGAAACCGAACGGTGTGTGTGTGTGTGGGTGTGTGTGTGTGCTTCATTAAGACCTTCACATTACGCAAATGTGAATCTTGAAATGCAGATTCCGATGAGAAGTCGGTGAATTTACTGCTCCAACGTCTCCACGACGTTTGAAAACAAACACATTCAGCAGTTCAGAGGCTGATGTGTAGACGGCGTGTTGTTCTGAGATAAGGGATTTCTGAAATACCGTTTATTCAAATGTTTGTTTTTATTAGGGAGGTTTAAGATTTGGGACTAATGATATTTTAGAATGAGCTGGTCGGGGAGCCACTCAGTGTGTTCAGGTTTTTCTGTCGACTGAAGAAGAAAAATTAAATGTCTACGGGAAGTTTTTCTAAGGGACTATTTACTTTGAAAAAACAAAACAACTAAAGATGGACGACAGGGCAGCCGAATCATTGAGATCGCCCCCTGGTGGCTGGCTGCAGTAGTGATCATAAACCCCGCCTCCTTCACGTTAGCACAGATCGTCAAACTGAGGGTTCACATTGGCACAAACCACAGACACTGAATAAAGATGGACGACACGCCAGCTCTCGAAAAGTGAAGCATCAAATCATTTGATCTACAGAGGAAGTGGAGACGCGTCACGTATGTTCGGAGGATTCAATACGTCTGCCACACTATTTCTACAGTAACACATACATTAGCTGCTGAAGTTTTAAGATATAATACATTTTTCTTTTTTTCAATCTTGCGAGCACCACAAATAAAATTCCCTCGTTCTCCATTAAATCGGGATGGAATCAGAAATCTTGCCAGAGACGGATGTCTAGATTATCTCAGAACAGATTGAAATTTGGTGAAATGACCCTTTAAATAAGATCGCACTTCCCTTTCGTTTCTGATTACATTAAAAAAATCCAATATCCAATTCTATTATTCTATTAAAACCGATGCTTGTTTCCACTTCACAAAACATCTGGATGTGAACTAATGTAAATACAGATGCTTATTGCTCCCTCGTGTCCACATGATTCAGATTTGCCTAATACCTGCCGTTCGGAAAAGTCACATTAGCATGTGGCACATTTCCATATTGGTCCGGGGCGCTTCCTACATTCATGAGAACAAGCTGACGGAGCCCCGGGGTTCGCAAACATACAGTGCTGATGTGTACGAATGTGTGTATCTGTTTTTATCTGTGGTGGCTTCAGTCAGTCCTTCTCTGAAAATACAGAAACTTAATAAGAAGAGAATGAAAACAAAATTCACTCCGGTCACAACGTTCACCTTCTCTTTTTGATTCTGTTCTCACACGCCGTGTCGCCGGCTCGTCATCGGGTAGAAGTAGAGAGTTTCTGAGTTATTGGTTATTATTCTGAATGTGTGAGTCAGTGTATGTGTGTGTGTGTGTGTGTGTGAGTGAGTGTGTGAGTGAGTGAGTGAGTGAAAGCGAGAGAGATCAATGAGTAGAATGGAGTGAGTCTTCTGACAGGCCTGTCCCCTGAGAGTGTCATTACAACAGCCTAGCTGCCTTGATGTGTACACACACATACAAATACATGCAATCACACACAACATACTGAGGAACTGTACACACGCACACACACACACACACACACACACACACACACTAGAAAAGTGGTTTAACACAACAACTCTCTCATTAACTTGTACTTGACGTGTTATCAGAGCGGAGCCACACGCACCAGTACACCAGCACAGCTCATTATCAGTACGGACTGTGTATATATATATGTGTGTGTGTGTGTGTGTGTGTGTGTGCAGGCATGAGTGTGTAATTGCATTTCTCTGCAGCATCTGCCTGTGTCAACTAAAGCTAAAGGTCTGTAAAGCTGCATGTGTGTGTGTGAGTGTAGAAGTCTGTTGAGGCACGAATATTAAATTCTCGTCTGGTTTTGATGAAAAAATAATTGTCGAAGGATTAAATCTAAACATTCAGAACACAGGACTTGAACCTGTTGTCACTTCCTGGTGTTGTTGGCACAAACAGAAGAAAAGATGTTGGTGATCAAGGTGAATCTTCAGTTTTCGCTGGAGGGTTTTCACACAAGTGTCTGCAAACAATTAACAACTTCAGTGATTTTCACGATTCCAGCATCAGGTTGCCGTGTTATCGTCGAGTAAACCGTCTCTCGGGAGTCTCGCTCGGCTGGTAATGACAGTACGAGCATCAGTTCCCCTTCTGGACCCCGGGGGGAGGTTGAGGATTTCTGTGAGTGAGTCGTCTGTTTCATCATGGCTGTCACAGGTACACACCTGGATTAGTTTTCACGACACGGACAAACCCTCACTTTGTTTGATTCACAGCTTCCACTGGACACATTTGGTTTTGTGACAGAAGGAGATAAAACAAATGGAGCCTGCCTGAGCGAGAACACACAGATAGAGAGTGATGAAGAGGCGGCGAGACAGAAACACACAGACAGACACTGGAGATACATGATACTGATCCTGAGACGGAGAAATGAATAGAAAGATCACAAGCTCCGACAAAGAGAAACTCTGAAACTCTAAATGAAAGTTTCTGGAATGTTTTGGGATCAGATTCGTCCCCAGAGCCTGAATCCAGAACCCTGTTGTGCCGGAGCGTGGGCGGCTCTCACCTGCAGGCTGCCACAGAAGTGGTAGATGCCCGGGTCCGTGTTGATGCGGTTGTCGATGGTGTTGGGGTTGCGTTCGCGGTTCTTCTGGTAGTGGGTGGTGGTGGAGGCGGTGGTCTGGACGGGGGACATCGGCTGCCACACTCCCACGTCCGTCCCGTTCCCAAAGGCCTGGATGGCGTTCCCTACAGGACGAGGTGTGAGACAGAACCTGTCAGCTGCGAAAGACAAATCACCTCCGAGTCGCGTTCGGCCGCAGGACCATTTATGCTTATTCGTGTTATTTGCACAAATAACCCATAAAATATTTACACCCGTTGTTTAACGCTCTCCAGGAAACCCACACAGAGCTGGGGCCTAAAGCTGGCGTCCAACCGCCTCGCTCACTTCCTGCCAAGCTCCTCTCCTTCTCCGCCCGGTCACGATACAAACAGCAGCTCCTCCGTTTCTGACGTCAGGACGTCGGACTACAGTCACGTAGCTAACTGGCTTTGGGAATTTTTCGCTCCAGTTTAAATATTTCACCTGGAGCAAATGGCACGGAGCACGTGTCATCTCGTGTGTGTGCATTGGACATTAGGGAAACAAAGTAAACAGGTAGAGAAATTATAATTTGGTAATAATTTAGAGCGGCTGAACTGTGACAAATGCCACAAGTTTAACTGACCTGGTGACACAAGGATCAACAGTCTCCTTGTGACGCCACTTTTAAATCTCCTAGATCCAGATTTTTATTTAGGTCCGCACCAAACTGCACAGTCTCTTAGATATCAGACCTTTTGTTCATCAAGATCCGTAATTAAACAAATAAAACGTCCATCGCAATGTGAAATGAAGTCAAATCAAATGGCTTCCAGATTCCATCCTTCCACCAAAGTCTGCGGAAATCTGTGAAGTCGTGTTCTTTCGTATTCCTGCTGACGAACCAACTTAAGGACTCCATCTCCTGATGAGTCCGACTCTGAGCTTCCCCTCCCCAGGTCCTAATTCCAAACCGGTCCCTTTAGCACCGAGCTGGACCCGATCGTGAATCACACGCTTGTTAGTCCCTGTGTTAAAATAAAGCTTTATTATTGCTTCGGCCCAAACCACAATTAAAGGTGAGTTAGAAGGTACTTAGGGTTTGTTATCACTCGCCTCCATTATAAATTCACCACACAGTCAAAAAGCTGAGTGCTGATGTGGCTATTTACCATTAGGGTCCATTAGTGGCCCCTATTAATAGTCTTCTATGGCTTTGATGTAAAAAGACACACACACACACACACACGCACACACACACACATCAGAGGAAAGCTGAGCTGCACAGAGATGCTTTGTGAACGTAATGATATTCTTCTTCCCTCCAACGGTGAATTATGACCCTGATACTGTGGCGAAGTGAATGTCTCCTTAACCCCGACGGAAACGTCCACACATACGTGTGCAAAGACACACGGTCACGTCTGCACACAAGGCAGGGATGAATTATTTATCACATTTGATAAATAACGTTAAACAAATAAGACACGGTTATACGTTAAAATGATAGATGATACTGTAGATGCTTCATAAAAATCTGTGTTTAAGAATTATTCCTCACATCGACAGTTTTAATAACAACAACAATCATAATTATGTTCACAATAACTTGGATTTATGAAGCACAGAACAAAGAAACAAAGAAGGGAACAAATACGATGCTGGATGGTTTTAAAAATACTTATAATAACTGTTGATTAATTGGTTTCACATTTAAATCAAAGTTTATCAATGTGAAAATTTCTTGATCACAGAAACCCACCAGTCTTTTCTGTCCCTTTCGTCTTTCTATGAAGATATTATGGAGAGCGTTAACGACCACTATGGAATTATGAATATGAATTTAAAGGTGCATCACAACAAACTATTTCTTCTGCAGCTTCAGTTTCCTCAGACTTAACCAAACCCAAAGACCCAAATCAAGAAAAAGAAAGTGTTCTTGTTCTCTTTGTTCTCTTCTGTCAGTCTGAGGTCAACAAGTCTGCTGATTTGAAGTCTGAACTTCTGAACTGGGGAAACCTGGAGCCACAAGGTTGCATCGCCGGGTCCAAGGGGGCCAGAGAGGCACAACTGGCAACACTCATCCTGCACATGTTTAAAAGAACGGGTGGAGGATGACTGATTGGAGGTTATTCTCTCTCGTCAGTGACGTAACCCCGTCTCCTGCGCTCTCCTCTTCCCGCTGACCTCCTTCTAGATGAATTTCTTTACGAAAGAGGAACCAGGGTTTTCCAAGAGCGCGCTCGGCTTTTCTACCCTCAGTGTCAACAACAGCTTAACGTCTGATTTCAGCTCAGAGACACGACGAGAAGTAAATGAGTTTGGCCTGTAACTGCACATCTGGATTCTCGTGGGCAGATGTTGATGGACTGAACTCACGGCTCGGTCTCAGCCTCCTCCTGTCTTACCCCCCCTCTGTGGAAGTGGCTGCTGCTCAAACTCGCCCCCGACCTAGAAACAACCTCTGAGTTAGTTCCACTCTGCACATTTAATAAACGTTACTATTAATCTGGGACGAAGTGGAGCCCGAGATTCGCTCACGTCATCTGAACTGACCTCCAGACATACCAGACGGACGGACGCTCGCCGTCTCCGACTCTGTCTCCGTCCGTCACGTAGACAAACAGACTTTTGCTTTTATTTACTGAGAATAGAGGGAACGATAGAGGTCGTTTCTGTGGTGCGACTCTGACACTAACAGAAGAAAATCACAACAGAATTGATGATAACTGAAGACACAAAAGAAAAATTAAATAACTTAATTTTTTCGTACATTATGGTCAGTCGAGTTTTAGTGTGTGTATACTTTATGTGAGGTATCTGCCGATAGCGTACGGTAAGGAAAGGTAAGAAAAGATAAGGTATGTTACAATAAGATAAGGTATGTTACAATAAGATAAGGTAAGAAATATACGATGCGATAAGTTAAGAAAAGATAGGATAGGATAAGGTAAGAAAACATACGTTACGATACGATAAGGTATGAAAATATATGATAAGATAAGGTAAGAAAAGATCAGATATGATCGATAAGGTAAGAAAATATACGATACGATAAAGTAAATAAAGGTAAGGTAAGAAAAGATAAGAAAAAATATACGATACGATAAGGTAAGAAAAGATATGAAAAGAAAAACATATGTGTGATTAAGGTAAATGTGGTGTTTTTGTCGTTTGTATGCTGCCGCTTCTCTCCGTTCAGATTAAACTGGGAGTAGTGAAGGTCCTACTTTAAGTCACTGCACTAATCCTTGGAGTGTGTTTGGATAATACACCCAAACACATAGTGTGGAGCTTATGTCTCCTCTCAGTGGATTCAGTGCAGAGCGAATGGCACCTCTGCTACAGTTTAATCGGGATAAATAAAAAACGATTTTTGCAGCGACTGCAGACTTGAACCAACACACGACGATGTACAAGATATACACAGTGTGTCGGGGCCAACGACTTTACCTCTTCACCATTAAACACTATTAATCCTCAACACTATGACGGACGTCGCCTCGACCTGAAGCTCATTCTGAACCGAAGACCAAAACTTCAGCTGTTTTTCAGACATGAACTCTGGAAAATGTCTGGAAAAATTGGGCCCGGACATTTCCCGGCATTTGTCATTCACATGCGACGATCGCGGCAAGAGATTGTCACGGTGCATTTACCACAAACACGACATCATCGTCCCACAGCAGCAGATATTTGTGTTGGCCTCTCGCTGACGTCCAGCACTTTGTCTCACTTTACATGTACAAGGTTTTTCTGTAACACTAGAATTTAGATCATGTTGGACTATGCAATTACCTTTGCATAGTCGGTGCACATTGAGAGAAATGGGGGAGTGGGACTCACACCGGACGACGATGAATACATTAGAACGTCAATGTCTTCTGGAGAATATTAAACCATAGTTTCAAACCTGAGGCTGGCGTCTCCTCCGAGAGGCCGGAAGATGACTCGCAAGGAGACGTGAGGATTCGATCAACGAGTGGGAATAATCTCTAATCATTCTTTTTATTTCATTTGAATGAAGTTAAAGGTAAAAACAAACATGATAGTTTAAGTGGGAGGAAGTGGAGACTAATCTTACATGAACTGTCTCTAATCCCCTCGGTCGAAGCAAAAGTCACGGCCCGAGAAGCAGAAGGGTCAAGAACCAAAATGGATGACACCAGTATGTGTGGGTCCATGAAGAGCCACAGTCTTCTACCCCGGACAAATCTCTGTAGACAGTAATTATAAAATATCTCAAATGTAGTGCGAGAACATAAATTGTCCTCGCTGCGTCTTTTCTTATTCTCTCTCTCTCTCTCTGTTCTTTTCTTTCTCCCTCGGAGTTTCTCTCTAGTCATGACCCTGTAGCCGGCATGTGTCAGGATGTTCAGAGTTGTCAGTTCCAGTTACTGCTGAGCAAGCTTAATGAGAGGGAGGGAGGGAGGGAGGGAGGGAGGGATGGAGAGAGGGAGGGAGGGATGGAGGGAGGGAGGGATGGAGAGAGAGAGGGAGGGAGGGAGGGAGGGAGAGAGGGAGGGAGGGAGGGATGGAGGGAGAGAGAGAGGGAGGGAGGGAGAGAGAGAGGGAGGGAGGGAGAGATGGAGGGATGGATGGAGAGAGGGATGGAGGGAGAGAGGGAGGGATGGAGAAAGGGAGCGAGGGAGGGAGGGAGGGATGGAGAGAGAGAGGGAGGGAGGGAGGGATGGAGAGAGGGAGGGAGGGAGAGAGGGAGGGATGGAGAAAGGGAGGGAGGGATGGAGAGAGAGAGGGAGGGAGGGAGGGAGGGAGAGAGGGAGGGAGGGAGGGATGGAGGGAGAGAGAGAGGGAGGGAGGGATGGAGGGAGGGAGGGAGAGATGGAGGGATGGAGAAAGGGAGCGAGGGAGGGAGGGAGGGATGGAGAGAGAGAGGGAGGGAGGGAGGGAGGGAGGGATGGAGGGAGAGAGAGAGAGGGAGGGAGGGATGGATGGAGGGAGGGAGGGAGAGATGGAGGGATGGATGGAGAGAGGGATGGAGGGAGAGAGGGAGGGATGGAGAGAGGGAGTGAGGGAGGGATGGAGGGAGAGAGGGATGGAGGGAGGGAGGGAGAGATGGAGGGAGGGAGAGAGAGAGGGAGGGAGGGATGGAGGGAGGGATGGAGAGAGGGATGGAGGGGAAGACGAAGAGAGACGAGAAGAGCAGGAGGAGAACCGGCAGAAGGAGGGATGGAAACGGCCAAGTGAGGAGGAGGAGGAGAGAACAGAACTCAGAGTCATTTTGAAGAGTCAGAGGAGGAATATTCCTCCACGCCGCCGCCGCTCGCTCGGCTCCCAGCAGCGAATCAAAGCAGAGAGCAGATATAAAGAGAGAAGCTCGTTTTAACCCACATTAACCCTCTTTGATCCGGAAAATCTCCCACTGACACACACACACGCATTCAGTCAAGAGAACGTTTAAAAGACGTTCGCTGCACGCACACACACACACACACACACACACACACACACACACACACAAAAGAAACAGCATTTATAATCTACGGCAGCTAAACCGCGATCCCTGACATGTAATATTACACATATTATAAACATATTAAATTAAACAAGCCGTCTTTTTATGCGACTGTTGGAGGAATGTTCTACTGACACATTCTGGTTTGTATGTTTGTTTGTTTGTTTGTCTGTTTCTCAGCCAGGTGACGCAAAAAAGACCAAACCAACTTCCATGCCACTCGGTTGACACGGGCCAAGAAAGAAGTTGTTATATGAAGGACAGATATGGATGAGTGTGTGAGGTTTGGTGCAGACGGTGACTCTGAGCAGAAGGGAGCGCTTGACTGGATTGGCTATCGTCACGCGACCAGATGTAACTTTTAGCCAATAAACCATTTACTATCCCTCAAACCTTCCTGTTATCTGTGGATCACTTTTATTTCTTCTATTTCACACAGATTCCATCATCTGACGAGGGAACGGCGAAGGTTCTTGTACTGAATCTGTTTCCATCCAGACTGGAACTCGTCTCAGCGAACATTTTCTTTTACCACAAACAAGCTCAGGTGATTTATTCAGTTGAGTGTCCTTGAGCTGAGTTCTCTCCACACCACCCCGTCTCCCGACCTCCGTACGGGAATCAATGAAGAATCACATTTCACTTAAAAGGTTTCCTCGACTTCCAGTTTACCATCAAAACAGAAGCAGCTAAATTAGCTCTGGTCGCAGCATGGTGGCTCGTATCGCCGCAGCCCGGCAGGAGAACCCTGCACCGCGGCCTCCGTGGACACAGTAGGTGTGTTCGTACAAAGTGGGGGTTGTTAATTCAACTGGTTTGCATGAAAGTGCTGCTTTGTGCCAAAGATCTGGAGCAGGAGTTGTGCTGCAGCGCTCAGAGCGTCAGTGTGACTGGTTCCTCTACAATGCAGAGGGAGAACAATGGCAGCGTTGGCAATGGGATATATTTGGTGCGAAGGAGGAGACGGGAACAGAAACCAGAGGATAAAAGAGCAACACAGGCCCGCTGAGCAGAGGGGATGGAAATAGAAGAGTAGCAGAAAAGAACTCAAGAGAAAACAAAACCAGATAAATCCTGAGCTGGAAGAGAGAAGAGGAAGCAGAGCCGACGTCAGCTGGTCGGGGGGGGGGGGGGTAACTTACGGAGGCAGGTGTTCTCGGTGAAGAACTCGGTGAACTTGTCGCACTCGTCCTTGTTGTTGCCGCTGCTGCTGCAGTCGCAGTACGGAGACACGCTGATCTTGGGCGAGCGCAGGTAGTTGGGCGTCATCACCGTACCTGCGGCAGACGGAGGAGACCACAGGTGTTTGTCATTCGTGTGATGGAAAAAGAAAAAAGAGAAAAACGCAATGCGGTTGAATCAGGAAGACGGACGCCGTGGACGTCTTCAGCAGAAATATCTATTATAAGGAACTCAATATGTTGATGGGGATTGCTGGTTCGTTACACGGGTCATACAAGTGGTCAGTGCATGGTGTCCCAGAAACCTGCCTGTCCCGTCTTCTCACAGACATTATGGCTGTCTCCATGGAAACACTCCAACCTGGCAACCTGACCTGAGTCAGGACCGAAATTAATTCATTCATATTGTCTTCATCGTGATTCATAAACCAAGATTGTCTGTGAATTGTTGCCGACAAGGATAAAAAAGAAGATAATTTAAACCCTTTAAGAGACAGATATCATCCTGCATCTGTGTTGAATTAAAAAACGCCATGATAACAAAGTTATTTGTTCATTTCTTTGCGTCCGCTCGGCGTGCAGCAGCAGTGCAGCATGTCGGTGCGTCGGCAGGAAGCAGAATGCAGAGAGGAGCCCGAGTGAAGAATCGTCTCTCTCTCTCTGCGAGGGAAAGTAAATAGCTTCAGTCAGTGATTTCTCACTCCCTCAATGGATTGTTCCCTCGCGCTGGCTGTGCTCCAACACAGGCCCTTCTTTTTTGTTTTGCAGCCGATAGAAGAATGAACTGGCGCTGTGTGGTCACAGTGTGTGTGTGTGTGTGTGTGTTTGTGTGTGCGTGTGTGTGTGGTCACAGTGTGTGTGTGTGTGTGTGTGTATGTGGTCACAGAGAGTGTGTGTGTGCGTGTGTGTGTGTGTGTGTGTGGTCACAGTGTGTGTGTGTGTGTGTGTGTTTGTGTGTGCGTGTGTGTGTGGTCACAGTGTGTGTGTGTGTGTGTGTGTGTGTGTATGTGGTCACAGAGAGTGTGTGTGTGTGTGTGTGTGTGTGTGTGTGTGTGTGTGTGTGTGTGTGTGTGGTCACAGTGTGTTAGTGTGTGTGTGTGTATGTGGTCACAGAGTGTGTGTGTGTGTGTGTGTGTGTGTGTGTGTGTGTGTGTGTGTGGTCACAGTGTGTGTGTGTGTGTGTGTGTGTGTGTGGTCTGGTCAAGGGACTAATTCCTGAGAGCTCATTGTTGTGGCGACGATGGAGAATCTTGTTACAGCAGAAGCTTCATGAAAGGAAATTCAACTTGGACCTTAGTGTCACAGTTTCATCCGTCGTTTCCATCTGTTGCACTCCCCACATTTATTCCTGCTTAAGTCCGACGACGACTTCGACGAACAATGACGGATTTAATAAAGTTTAAACAACCTGGACAAACTGTTAAACTCCTAACAACTGTCTGTAGTTCTGTCTGTAGCGCAGTGAAGCTGCAGCATTTCAAAATCCCTGCAAACTGCCTGCCTTGCGAGAGCACATTTTTTGGGGAAACTTTTCCTGCTAACCCCCTCAGGAAGGTTCACAGCGAGCGAGTGGGAACTCCACCACTCGCCTGAAGGGTGCAGAACATGTCCTGCTGTTGTGACTGGCCAACAAACCGGACCCAAGAGTTATTTTCTGAAAACTGCTTCGGTGTTCGGTGAAGTTCCATTTTTCCCAAGATGATACGTTCCTCCCTCAAGCGCTCCTTGGAGTCTGAGCCCCCCTGGGGTTTGTGCATCTTCACCACTGTTTTCATCTCATCATTCCCGTGCTCCACCTCGGGCACTGACCCCTGATTGCAGCGGCACTTCCCAGATTTTAGAACTTCAGAAGCAACAGAAACACACGGGGGGGAAAAAAAAAGAACGATCCTTTCAAAGACGTCAATAAAGAGAAAATGAACAACAACCCGCAGAGACCTGGAGTAAAGGGCCGAGACACGGTTCAGTGTCGGCGTGGACTCACCGATCAGACCCGAGTACGACAGGAGGCAGTCGGCGTAGTTCTCCTTCAGACAGCCCGACAGCGAGCGAGGCTCCGACTGGCAGTTGACGAAGAAGTCGGCCAGTCGTGACCTGCAACACACACACACACACACACACACACACACACACACACACACACACACACACACACACTCAGATCAGAAAACATTTCAGAGCCAAACGTGATTATATGTCCGACGGATTCTAGATGAGGAGATTCAGATTCTGCCAGTCAAATGCCCCCGGTGCTGGAAGTCGTTGCTCTCCATGTGATTAGCGCTCGGTAACGGCCGCCCGTCGCCGGAGCACAATGACCCTGTGACGTTCGCTTGCGGCTGCTTCACATCCTGGAGTGAATGAGGCTGGAGGTAATTCTCCTCCACGTCTGCTTCTCTTTCGTTCGCTGCCTCTCCACAAATGTTTGTTTACACCTTCGCCGCAGGAGCAGCGGCATGTGAAATTGAAACGGGCTTCGGGTTCCTGAGAAATCCACCGTTATAGACGTGAGGGTGAGAGCGATGCTCCGACTCTCTGCCACGACGAGAAACCTTCCAACGGACTCCGAGGATCTACGTTTACCTTTTCACAATCTGGATCCTATTTCTTATCAGGTTTTGGTTTATGGTTCAATCTCTAGTTTCAAGTCTTCTTCAATACATGATGTTCATTTTGTACATTAGGGTCCATAACTACGGTCTATGGCTGCTGGTGTAGGTGGATGAGCTATCAGTGAGGCCACGCCCCCAATTCCACTTCCGGTTTTAAAAACGTCAAAACGGGTGACGTCACGTGGGTTGATAATGGATATTAAAAATATAAACATAACTAACAACTAGATAATAAAAAATAATACTGTAATGTTCCTGCTCAAGAGCACATTGCTCCAAAAGCAGATCTGGAGTCAGAATCAAGGTTTCTGAAGGAGAGCAGACATCTGTGTTTGTCTGTCTGTCAGTCACACACACACACACACACACACACACACACAGACACACTCTTTGACTAGTCTGGTGCAGAGCGTCAGGAGGTGCGTGGTGAGACTTGTCTGCTGCACCTGACATACGGTGAGGGAGCTTGTGGAAACGCGAGGCTGTAATGTATCTGCACTAACTGACAAATGGACCGGGAGGAGGAGGAGGAGGAAAAGAGGAGGAAGAGGAGGAGGAGGAAAAGAGGAGGAAGAGGAGGAGGAGGAAGAAGAGGAGGAAGAGGAGGAGGAAGAAGAAGAGGAGGAGGAGGAGGAGGAAGAAGAAGAGGAGGAGGAGGAGGAGGAAGAAGAGGAGGAGGAGGAGGAGGAGGAAAAGAGGAGGAAGAGGAGGAAGAGGAGGAGGAGGAAGAAGAGGAGGAAGAGGAGGAGGAGGAAGAAGAGGAGGAAGAGGAAGAAGAGGAGGAGGAGGAGGAGGAAGAAGAGGAGGAGGAGGAGGAGGAAGAAGAGGAGGAGGAGGAGGAGGAGGAAAAGAGGAGGAAGAGGAGGAGGAGGAAGAAGAGGAGGAAGAGGAGGAGGAGGAAGAAGAGGAGGAAGAGGAAGAAGAGGAGGAGGAGGAGGAGGAGGAAGAGGAGGAGGCAGCGCTGCAGTGAGACCTGTTGTTCGGCCTTGAGCGTGTGTGTGTCTGACGTTTAGAAACATAGTGCGCTACACTACTGAAAAAGAAAAACGGCCGACACGTGAGGAAGGAGGACGGACAGAAACCTGCAGCAGAGGATTAACCGTCGTCTGGCAGTTCGCTTTCTAAGAGGAGAGAGGAGGGAGGGAAACCTGAGGCTTCAGGCCAAATGGAGCTCATTTATGTTCCCTAATGCTTCCATTTAATCCAGAGAGCCACACACACACACACACACACACACACACACACACACACACACACACACACACACATACACTGATGTTGATGTCAGATGTCCATCACTGAATGACTCTCTTCTGACTCTAAATGCAGGAGCTCTGCTGCTTTACTGCGCAGTGTGTGTGTGAGTGTGTGTGTGTGTGTGTGTGTGTGTGTGTGTGTGTGTGTGTTTGAGTCCAGGCGTGAAGCCAGACATTTACTTGCTGTTGTGACTGTAGTGACTATACAATATTAGAAGTTCTCCATGGGGAAAGTGTGTGTGTGTGTTTGTGTGTGTGTGTGTGTATTAGCAAATACAAAATGCTGATCCCTTAAAAAAAGTAAGGGAATTAAGTTTTCGGTTTACGACTTGGTTCACATTAAAGATTCTGGATCAAGTAGTTGATCTTGGTGTTCGAGCCGAACACAAATCACATTTTCACGCGGCAGAACTCGTGCAACATGATTAATATTAAGTTGCAAAGTGCCGTGAGTATAATAACAACACTGATTGGCTTTTTCGATATTTCGTCAGACAAATATTACGCTCAAGTTAAAATATATTTTAACGAACACCAAGCTCAAGTTAAAATATATTTTAACGAACACCAAGCTCAAGTTAAAATATATTTTAACTTGAGTTAAATATATTTTAACTTGACCCAGTGAAGTGAAATGCTAAATTTCACTCTGCATCTTTCTTCTTCGCACTGGCCTCGTATGTGACCCCGTTCTTAAACCTCCTGAACTGTCCCGCAGAATCACAGAGGCCGCCCCGATAATTAGGATTTTAATATGGGGATGATGACGTCTTCGGTTCCCTACCTGCAGATGTAGTTGGTCCTGCAGGAGGCCTGCAGCTCCAGACAGTTGGGTTTCTGCTTCTCTTCGTACGAGCAGACGGGGACGATGGTCTGGCGGCGGCGTTCGGAACAAGCCGTCTGGTCGCTGATCGGACACGAGCAGTACAACATGCCGTAGCTGTGCTTGGGGGGAACCTGTGGTGGCACAACACATTCACAACCCAACATGAAACTGTGATTTATTCTTTTCTTTTCTTACTGAACCACTTTTCAGACACATTTTGCTTCTGTGGGACTTTTTGGTTTGTTTGTTGAGGTCTGAAGTTTTCTTTTATTGTTGCTCATATTTCCTTCAATCCAGACAATATGATCCTGCTCTCGTTGGAAAATTAAAACATAATTTCATGTGATCTGGAGGATTTCTCGAGGTCATGTGGTTTCTCAAGGTCATGTGGTTTCGCATTCACACTCAGATAAAACATAATCACTAAATATTGACTTGTAGTTTAAGTGAAAAAAAAATCAATATGTAGTCTTAATGTCATAATTTGCTCCCTTGCCTACTTAACGTTGCCTCAGTAGAACAACTGCATCAATATGTTTTTTACGTTAATGTTGAACAACACTGTACAAAGTAACAGTCACAGAATATTCTGCCATGAGAAGAGAAAACAAAGTGATACATCACACTAACATTAACCATCTTTGTAGTTTTCCACTTATTCATATAAGGTCTTACTCCAAACAGTCCCAGTAAAGATATTCCAGAGGGAACATCACAAAGGGGGCTGGGCTGTAATTATGATGTTTTACATTGAAATGCCTCAGACAGTGAAAACATATTTCGTGTCTGATGACTGAACCCAGAACAAAAAGGCCTGTGTGATTATTTATCGTGATTTTTGACAACCACTTCAGAAATCATCCTTCCTTTTGAAGAAGGTTCTTTTTGTGATCTACATTCAGCTTTTATCAGACATCAGTTGTTTTTCTTTTCCTTGTCTCTCCTTCTGTCGATAAGCTGGCGTCAGACGGGCCTTGCCTTGTCGAAGAACTGCCGCAGGGCCTTGTGACACTTCCTCTTGTTGCAGACCTCGGCGGTGGAGACGCGGCTGGTGCACGGGCTGATGTAGGACGAGCGGTACTTCTTACACGTGTCGTTCAGGTTGCACGCCTTGGCCGCGTTCAGACAGTTGTTCTCTCTGGCCACCGCAGGCTCGCCTACAGACGACGAGGGGAGGACAGGGGGAGGAAAAACAGAGAGGAGGGTGAGAATCAAACAGGTGTCTTCAAGATGATGGCGCTCATGAGCGATCATTAATAACAAAGGTCAGATAATGAAAGTGTAAATAAGAGAACTAATAGACATTAGCACATAAAGAGAGAATATCTCGGCACTATTATGGGATTAAGGGATTTATAATGAGACAAATGTGCTTCACCCTGATGGTGCGTGACACACCAGACGCAACACACATTATTTTGTGCGAGTCGAACAAAGTCAATTCAAAAAGACGCGAAGAGACGCGGATTTTCTTTCCAGTTGAAATATTTGAACTCGAGCGAAATATTCGCCAAAGCCAATTTATGTTAACTGACGTTATAAATCAAGTGACAAGTATAGAGTCATTTTTATCATAGACTTCTGGAAACACGTTGGTTAGTGAACAGCAGCAGGCTTCATGTTCTGGACCCGGCGACTACGTCCCGTTGCTTTACGTCCATGGTTGTGGCCGAATAAGATTCAACACATTGATGATGGACGGGAGGAGAGAGAAGACGGAGGGAGATTAAAGAGCGACACGGTAACGTACGTGAGGGGGAGGAGTTAACGGTCCGGTGACGATGACTGACAGATCAGGCACATCCCTGAGGCCACCATTTCATTTCATAATTTCCTTCCTAAAGAGATTAAACTTAAAAGTGTGTATTTTATTTCAGTGATTCAAGACAAAGGAGTGTTGCTCTTTAAAGTTTAGTTTTTTTTTTAATCGCCTACATTTTCATTTACAGATTTTTCTTCCAGCTTAGTTCAAACTTGATCGACTCCATTATAACTTGTCATTTTAGGCACAGAAGATTTAGAAGAAAGCTTAAAAAAAGAAAGCAGTTAATGCTCTTACGTTACCATAGTGACAACATTTCATTTCAACGGCCGACTTTGGTAATTTCACTGATGGCAGATGTGTGAATGAGGTTTTGGAGGAGGAATGTTCTTTTTTATGAGAGTTGCAGCACAGAAACACACAGAAGATGTGTTTTATTGTATTCCTTATAATAATGGAAACACTTTATGCTCACACACCTAAATGTCTGAGGCTGCGTTCACAACAAACACAAAGCACATTTCCACACGTGTAAACACAACCCACGGAAAAATCTCAACGCTAATTGGCTCTTGCAACATATCGTAAGGCGAATAATTCACCATAATTCAAATATTTCAACTTGAGCGAGTGAAGCGAAAAACCCTAATTTTGCATCTTTACGTTATTCACACCGTTCGTGTTGGCCCCGGTGCAAGTGACACATTATTAATGCAACAAACTCCGAAACGCCTCCCATCCTGACGAACATCTGCCGCTCTCCGGCCTTTCGAGTCACTTCCTCCCGGGATCAGAAACATCACGAACGTCATGAACTGCCCAGGACTGACGGACTGACTCTTCCCTCTGGGCAGATGGGCAACGTTTGTGTTTCTTTCGTGTGTTCACATTTGACTCATTCGAAAGGCCTTGATGGATGAAGCAGAGGCACAAGAGCTCGGTGTAGGAAACCGTCCATCACACAGAAAGATCCAGAAAACTGGCCCCAGTTCAGTTTCATCTTCTTTGACTGTGAAAAAATACATTCCGTCGCTTGAATTGTGATAATCTCCTCATATCTGTTTTGAGCCAAAACGACAAAGTACATTGAGGAATGAAAATTTAATGAGGGAATAAAAATAAGGAAATGAGGAAAGAATTAAAACCTTAGGTCACAGCGTTGCAGGATTACGTACGTATCCGGAGTTTTGAAGACACTTAGCGGAGAAAACAGGAAGGTGTTTTTAAACCATTATCCCTACACCAGCTTTACTTTTCCTCCTGAGTGCCTCCAGAACATCTTCTTTTCTGTGACCATCTATCTCGGAGAGCACCTAAAGGAGTCCTGCACCTAATGCACGAGAAGCTGATAGAGCACTTGGCCCCTCCATCCTTTTATATATCATGAGTTTTGCTATTATACGCTGCACTCTCTCATCCGAGTCGACAGCGGCTTGACGTACAGCACATCAGGGGAGCGTCAGAACGGTTGATATATAGACCGTCGACAAACTGAAGCCTCCTCCTTCACCCCGACTGGATGAGAGCAGCGATCACTGAACATGGCACCTGCTCCCGAAACATCACATTCTCCCCAAAACTTCCCCCGCAAACATCTGAGGTGAGAAATAGGTCAAATCAGACTTTAACATCTGTAGAAACTTTCAGCAAAACCAGAACTCGGCATCCACTGTACTCTAGTTTCTCAAGGCTTAGTTTATCTATTATATAAAACTGATAGGATAACGTAGCTCTCAGCATCTCCTGAGGAGAGCCCCACGATATCGGCCGATTTATATTAATAAGAAGAAAAGATGAATAAATTGTCAATGATTCCTAAGATGTCGTTATCGCTCCCTTTTTGACAAATAAATGTAATTGAGGCTTTTTAATTTTGAAAATTAGCATACGTCGTTTTAGATCAATTGTAAACATACATCCACATCTTCTCTGTATTGTTTACTCGTGTTAAATAAAAGAACTTCTCATATCAGCTGATTTTTACTGGCTATCGGGTTCTACTCACGAGTGACTTTGTACAAAAGTTAGTTGAAGTTTTGAAGAGTGGTTCTTGCATAAATCTGCACATTCACTATACGTAGTTTGGATTTGTTTTCTTCAACGACAGCCTGGTGGGAGTCCCCACTCTCTCACACGACAGTGTCGTCTGTGACCTACTGCGCCCCTAGTGGCGGCAGATACATCTGCTGAACTCCCTTTGCACTCCTGGCAGATGGCTTTGTCTCTCAAACACACACACACACACACACACACACACACACACACACACACTTAGTGTGCTCTGACAGGGCCCACACAGGGCTGGGGGGCCGGGGCCATCTGGAGGCCTGGTAGGGGGAACGAGGCCCCCCGAGTGGCTCATGTTTCCGATTGAGCTTCTAATTGATTATCATGTCGCCTGCTTCCTCCAGTCCCTCTGCCCCCCCTCTGCCCCTCCTCCGCCCCCCCCCCCCCCCCCCCCCCCCCCCCCCCGCCCCACCTAATTCCAATTACCATGGGACACCACAGGGTCGAATCCTGACCTCACCCGACTCTGTACCCCCCACCCAAAAAAACCCACTCCTCAAAGTCTTTTCTTTCGCCTTCTTCACTGTGATTCCTCCAGACCTTCCTCCTTCCTCCTTCTCCCAAAATCCCCCTCTTCTTCTGTTTGGCTCTCTGTGCTCCTCTTTCATGTCTTTCTCCATGTGGCTCTGGATGTATTCCAATCATTACCTCCCTTCCTCTTTCTTCGTCATCATCATCCATCTCCAAACTTCTCTCTTGTGGCTCTCTCTTGTTTCTTCCTGTGTCTTTGCTCCCCTCTGCCATCTGCCCTGCCTTCTTTTTATTTTCTTTCCTCAGGAGAAAAGTGGAGTCATCTAATAGCCTTCGGTGGCCTTTCAATGCCTGTTCAAAACAATATTAAGAAGATTTACCTCTTACGTAAGAAATGTCTACTTTCCTGATTCACGTTCTAAGTATTTGTTTGTATTTCTGTTTTCCTTTTATTTATAATAATCTATAATAAGGTTTATGGTTAAATGGTAAAATATCAAGCCTCAGTTACAATTGTCATAATGGTTTGATAATTACATCTAAAGGACTCTGACAAATGTATTTTGTAATATATAGTATACAACAGCCAATATGTTGGTATCTAAAATGTTTTATCAGGCCCCTTTTCCCTCGACATTATGTAGTTGTTATTGTATATATGAATTATAAAGGATCTCATTTTTGCTCTCATATTTGTGTTAAATTAGTATTGTATAAGTTGTATAAGTTGTTTAGTACATGAACAGCTGTGACTATCATATGTGCAGATTTGGAAATGTGTCAAAGAACCTGATTTCCTCCCCATAACGTTTACAAATCAATATTTAAGTTTCCCTCGTCTTGATTATTCATTGTGTAAAAGTACAATCTGTGCACCTCCTCCCCACTTTGAGAAATTACGGCGCGGTCGGATTCAATTGAAAAATCCAACATGATAAACGAGGCCGGGGGTCTTTTCCCTGCGAACCTGCTCTCTCTCTCCCTCTCTGTTGATTATCAGTGGTGAGTTACTCCGCCCGCCGCTTTAATGGGCTCCACGCTTGAAAGTGCAAGACAAGCAGAAATGGAGCGAGAGCGTCGTCGAGGGCTGAAAGAGGAGAAGCCTCCACTAACCCTCTCCCTCTGAACTCTCCGTCTCGCTCTTTCTTTTCCTCTCTGATTATGCCGGCCTCCTCTCTCTCACTCTCTTTCTGTGTGGTTAATAACATCCCTCTTCCTCCCAACACTGTCCCAGTGCAATAAAGCCACATGGTACTTGGTGCAGCAAATGCCATAACTCACAGAGCCTAGTAATTGATCCCTGTAGTGCAACAGTCTCTTTCTCTCTTTCCCTTTCAATTCCATCTCTATCAACTCCGCTTCCATCACCTCTCGTCATATCTCCACCAACTTTTCTCTTCCAATTCCACTGAATGTATCGAGCTTTATTGGCACACGGTCCAATAAACACCTGCCAAAGAAAATGATTTCTGTGTTTCCCCTGTTAGGCCGTTTTCCCTCCTCCGCCTGCCGACATCTCATCCCACTGCAGTATTAGACTTCACCACACAAAATGCATTCACCTCGTTCCAACAAACCAGGTATTGACAGAAGCTCTTATGAATACATGATGTGCTTTTCACTAGCCCATCCGCTCTTCCAATTTGTGACATTACTTGCCTGAAATTTCACTTGAATAGAAAGTTAATAGTGCCGGAACTGATGGAGGAGGACAAATGCAACTCTGAGGCAAATATGTGACGTTTGGCAAAATAGTCTCTCTCGTCTGGTGGAAACAGATGCGTCCTGTTTTTGGTCAGATGACTTGAGTAATGAAAGTCGAAGGTCATTGATCAGTGTGAGAAAGGAACCTGTAATAACGTCATGTGTCCTGTTGATGAAGGAAAATCAGTGTCCTTCTCACGAGACAGAGCGTATACAAGTCATGTTGATTCATCTATGAGCTTTACTGTGTTGGCTAATGAATTGAATTCTGTTGAAACTGCGTATCAAGTCTCCTCGCCTCAACTTTCTGCTACACATCCCAAAACCTACATAATGGCGTCAATTTAGCTTTTTAGCAGTTGCTACTGAGCATGTAACCTGCTAGCAAGACAACCAAATAACTAGTTAGCAAACCTGACTAGCTAACCTGCTAGGATGTGAACTAGCATGCTAACTAGCATACTAGCTAGCAAATAACCAATTAACTGGGCAAGTAACCGAATAACTGAGCTAACTAGGTGGCATACGATTAAGCTAACCTTGTAAAAAATGAACCAGCATGCTGGCTAGCATGTAGTTTCCAGCTGCTCAGTGGGAGACTCTCCTTACAGGACATGTGTGATCTATAATGGTATGTGTTGATAAAGTCTAGATATGGTTTACATAACCATAACTGAACTCTGCTGCTAGCATGACAACCAAATAACTGAGCTAGTTAGCAAACAATACTAGCATACCTGCTAGAATGTGAACTGCCATGCTAACTAGCTGGACGCGCCGTCCGTCTTTACAGAATCTGGGGTCTTGATACACTGGGATGAGCTCATTCGCTCGTTACCTCACTCGCCAACGGGTGACGGTTCTCTGGGCTTGTCGGAAAAATCTGAGATTGGCTCAGAGAAACCGTGTTATCTCAAAGTGTCATTGAAGCGTTTGAGTCATGTTGTGATAAAAGAGCAAACCCCAAAAAGAATCATGTCGCTGGGGCAGAAGACTGATAAGACACAAGACCCACGAATGCTGTAGTTGAGCCAGATGCAATGCAGCACATTCAAACAAACCCAAAACTGAGAGAGAGGGGGAGCAGGGGGGAAAACTTGAGCAAATGTTGAGGAGAGTGGGAGGAAGCGAGGGAGGACAGAGGGAGAGAATCGCCTCGGCTTTCCACAGTGATGAATCTCCAGCCAGGCCTGTTTCATTACCCGTCTGCCAGCGTGGAGATCAGCCGGTAAGACCAGGCCCTGTGGGGCTCAGGCAGAAATATATGGCTCTTTAATAATCTCCACAAACACACTCCAGTACAGTATTGTGCGGTACACCGCCCCCGCACCGCTCCACTGTCTCCCCACTCCTCTGGACTGCAGTCCGTGACCACAAGTCACCTGCAGCCAACGCAGGGTTTCCTGTCACGTACAGAGTTCATACTTCTCAGGAGGTCAGTGTTGCGTGGGTACAGTGGAAAAAAAGATATCCTTAGTATTATGTAGAACGGTTGGAAAAAGAAAATCTATCATGAGTTCCAACTTTTTATTTGACGTCGCCATAAAACTGGATTAGAATAAAAACAGTGCAGGGCTGCAACAACACATTCACCTCTTCTGTTTACGAGCAGGCTCACACTTGTTAACGTAACATGCTCCCCTTCTTGCCAACAGGTTCTGCGAGACCCGCAACATCTCTCTCATCAAGTGTTTTACCAATGACGTTGAATGAAGAAACGTGATATTTTCATTTCTAAATGACTGGATCAAAACACTTGAAAAGAATGATAAAATATTCTTAATCATATGAGAAGACCTTTCTTATTGCCTTGGAAAAGTACTATTATCCACAATTGGTTGCCTTCCACTTATAATGTCTGCAGATGGGTCGAGCGCTGGTTTGTTCCAAAGTGGAATTTATGGATGAAACACCGGGGAGCTGAACCTTATCTGTCCTCTCCGATTACCTCTCGGGAACATTGCTATCCACTGGTCTCTGCTTTGTGCTCTCTGAATGCATAGAATCCAAATAAATAAAATGTTAAGTTTTAACAGCAGTGTCTCTTTCAGAAACAATGTCCTGGTTATTTTGGATATTATGAGATAAAATAAAATACCACAGGAGGTTCCACTGTGTGGAGGGCAAAACAAAAATATGTAAACTGTTCATGGTGAGCTTTCTGGATTATCCAAATGAACCTTAATACCATCATTTTACCTCAGTCCAGGGTTTGTGTTTCGTATTGCCGTCTGTGAGCAGGATTACTCATAAATTAAAAAAACAATTGCCATGAAAATCTGTGAGGGGGTGGAGCATGACCCGAGAAGGAATCTTTGCATTTTAGAGTGAATCTGGATAAATGGGCAGATCCAGGCATCTTTTTCTCACTTTTTAAAATGTTGCGAGATAGTTAGCCTTGGTGGAGGTACGACTCTTTGAGCAAGTCAGTGAAGCTCTCTCATGCGAGTTTGGTCGTGTCGGGGGATCTCAACACTAATTGTCCATCGCGTCACACGAATATTGCACTGGAGTTCAAATAATTCAACTTGAGCGACTGATGCGAATTTCAAGACTTTGTGCTATTCGCTTGGCGCCGTTCGTGTCACTCGACGAACTTCTCCACTCAGCTAGAGCAACACAAATATCATTCCTCTTTCACTACAAAGGTATCCAACGAACACTACGGATAAAACTTTTAGCATCAATACCTTCAGATCCAAACCGCTATATTCATGTCAGGATCCGTGGCCTCAAAAACGATGTGTCGTCTCACCGCCTCACCCCAGCTGCCACCCTCATATCTGGACTACACCCCGAGCGGCCATTTCCTTCTGTTTAATATATACAGCCACTCTGTCTTTGGCATCCTCTGCCACCGGTGCTCGACTCAGATCGCCTGTCCCTGCTCCCAGGACGCCAATTTCTCCCAACCCGCCCGCCATTACCATCACCCACCTGCGCTCCCCCTCCGAACATCAAGCAGTCGGCCGCCGAGATGGATGTGGACATCTAACAACTGGATAGCCTGTTTACTCATCTGCGAGTACAAGTTGCGACGCGAGCACATGGCGCATGAATGTTTTCAGCAGCTTACCTCCCAGTCCGTCACATTGATTTACAATAGTGGCAGCAAATGTGCAAGTGAATGTGCTCCGCAGCCAGCAGTGGAGGGGAGCCCGGCGGGATGGGGGTTATTGTTTATTGTTGCTCCATAATTAGTCCTGCAGGTGAACTGGCAGGTGCCAGAGAGCGGTGAAGAGGTGGACAAAGAGGAGGAGGGAGAGAGAGAGAGGGAACAGTCGACTGTTGACACGGTGAACACTTACGTTGGCTGCAGAAAACGGCGAAGAGACGGACAAAGAGAGGAAAATGTCTTTTTTCCTTCGTGTCCAAACAGTCAATCAATACAAACATCAACACATTCGCCATCAGCACACTCTCATTTCGAGAACAATAACACTCCCGTCTCGCTGCCATCAGCCATGTGTCTTTTTTTTGACAACTAAAACAGAGCGGAATGTGTCCAGCTTTTTCCTTCACGGCAGCAGAAGCATGATGGCTGCTGAAAGCATTCTGTCTGCCCAGGAATTTCAGGTCGATACTGGAGAGAGAACAGCAGCGCCGTCAGCGAGCACGACGCTCCGCAGAGAGAGAGAGAGAGAGAGAGACACAGGGAGACTGTCACTGTCGCGTTCCGATGAACAGATCACCGGGATGACAGACGTCAGACGTGACAACTAACCCAGGAGACTTTTATCTTTACATGAACGAGAAATAGGTAATAATTTATAGATCTGTCTCGAGGGATTCAGACACAGATGACGCACACTGAAATGTATTTGAACAGACGACAGCTGGGTGGTGACAGACGCCAACCAGATGACTTTGGTACTACTCTTTGCAAGTATTCGTCCTGCTCGAGTGCCCTGGAGCAAGACACTGAATCCCCCAGGAGCTGTAACAAAGCACAGCTCGCTCTTCTTATCCGTCCGTGATTTTAACCACAACCTGATGTTGTGGCACAAGTGAGTCGCCTCAGGAGCCTCGTCCGTTGTCCACAGTCCTCTGACAAGCCGCATGTGTGTGTTTCCATCCGTCAGCTGCCAACAATCTCTTTCTGTCACTCCTCATATGCAGGCGGGACTTGATTACGGCTGGCAGGGGGAAGGGTACGTCAGAGTGAAGCCATCAAACAGTTTGTACGCTGAAGATCTCTGGGTTTAACTTTTACTTCCCGTGAAAGAGCAGACGGAGAGAACGCAAACAGACTGGACGTGCTTTATAGCTCCGTATGTCCATCCGTACTGACACAGCTGAAAACACGTATCCCACGACGTGTTGAGGACATGCTTGGTCTGTTAGGTCTGTTTTTGGGACACCATGCACTGACCACTAGTTGATCTGTGTAACGAACCACATGTCTCCTCAGTGTATTGAGCTCTGCAATAAACACATCCACGCTCCCGTCTTCCCTCGACTGTATCAATGTTCCATTACAACTATGACAACGTGGAGCAGCGATGGTGAAAAGTACGAGCAGGGATTTCTTTTCCTGGTGCGACGACGAGGTGGAACCGCTCCCTGGCAGGAAGCGTTACCGACGTTTCTGTCGTGACTGTCGACATTCTGTCGGGAACCTTATCGTGTTGTCGTTTTCCAAAAGTCGCTCCATGTTTAGATTTAAAACTAAACATGGAGCAAGCAGCATTTCCAAGCGTCTCTGTTTTAGAGTAATGTGGACGCCAGAAGGGAAATTTGCAAAAGTGGAGAAAAGAAACAATAAAGAAATCTAGATAAGATCTAAATCCCTTTGGATCAATGAGCTGCTGATGAAGGGGCTTTGAAACACAAACAGTTGTTGTAGAAGAACCGCTCCCGAGACTTAGTGAGGCCGTGCATCACATCTGATTTGATGTGTGGACTAATGGCGTCGCTGCAGAAGTCTGGGAGTCATCGTCACTTCACTGATGAATACCGAACATCAAACTAGTGAGATGTCTCTCTTATTGTCTCCATGACTGCCTTTACTTCTGCTGGTTGCATGCATATGCATGTATGTATCTGAGTTTATGTTTTGTTCTGAGAAAGAAAGCAGCGGCCACCTCCCGCCTTATAATTGGCTATAAAGATGGTCGACGTCGGCCCGCGCTCGCTCGTCTACAAGCTTTTTGATGGATGATGTTCATTTCCTGGGCTTGTGTCTCGGACACTTTGGGAGCGCGGCCGGCCACTTCTTTTAGCGCTATATGTTTTTAATTTAACATCAAGGCACGTCAAAGTCTGGCCTCGAAGATGGATGAGAGCTGCTCTACCTCTGCTGGCAGGTTGGGAGTGGGGGAAAACGCAGTGGGAGGGGTTGAGGAGGGCGGGGTTAGCGAGACGGTGTATTAAAACGCTGCCTTATAAGGGAGAAAGAAAAGAAGAGGAGTGAGTGCAGCCGACACCGTCCAGACTGCTGACAAAGACGGATGGGATGAGAGAGGAAGGAATGAGAGAGAAAGAGGGAAAGAACTTGAGCAAAGTGGGAGAAAACTGAGAACAAGGGGAGATGGACCAGGGAGAAGAAGAGCAGCCATCTTTTTCTCACCGTGGATCTTAGTTGTAAGAGAAGCAGAGCTAAACGGAGTTTATTACTATTATAAGTGGATCTATTTACACTTTCAACACCAAGTTCACAACTGCCTCATTATTAACTGATCATTTTCCAAAGAATTATTTTCTGTTTTACACAGCCACTGCTATACATTCAGTTCAGAGTGCCAAGAAAATACAAATCATTCATCTTTACTGTTACATGATTTCTGTAGCTATTGTTTAAAATGCAACAGCACAATGAAGAATTATACTCAACACTAGTATTCGATGACAGGAAATATGATGCTGGTATATAGGACACGAGGCACGGTCACCAGGGAGAGGTGATCAACAATCAGGACATACTGTAGATAATGAAACGGATCGTCCACTAGCAAGTTTAACACTGACCTGATTTATTAGATACAAATTGAATCAATGACTATCTTTAAAAAAAAAAGAAACTTTTTTGTCATGTTAGGTAAAAAAAAAATTTTCTTTCCAGTTTCTCAAATGTGAGTTTTCAACTATACACTTTTTTTTGGACCACTTCCAACAGTAAGAAGGGAATTTGAACTCATCTGTTATTTCATATTTTATTCATTACACTTTTGATGAATCACGTCATCATATAGATTACAACAAAAATACACATTTTCATATAACTAAGAGCAGACGGAGCCAATGAGACCCCCACCACCATACATTATCTGAGCCTGTAACTCAGATCAACACTGGATGGGGGGGGGGGGGGGGGGGGGGGGTGATGAGGTCATGATTAAATGAGATTAGTTAATGATTACCTAACGACTTGACAGGCGACCCCAGGCTCATTTACTGACCAATGACTTCCCCTTCACGCTCATTATTCGGCAACATGAGAACAACGGGTCAGTGTTGCTCAGACGCGGTCTCATTACGTCGACTGTGGATTCTGTCTCATCTCAAACCAGGAGAGTTTCCAAGAAGAGAACAATGTACCGTTACGCCTCACAATCCCTGTTGTTGTTGTTGTTGTTATTGTAATTCTTTTTTACAGGTTTGCAGAATCTTTATTAAAAAAAGAAATGTATCTTTGGGGCATCCAGAGCCTAAAGATGTTTGTTTCTCTTCTTGCCGTCTCTGCAGTTTCTCTCACTGACCATGTTTGGTCCAATAACTCCATCCTATTTATATTATATATAATATATATATATAGCTTTCAATGAAAACAAGCCCAAATAGAAAGCACTCCAAGGCAATAAACGGTGGCCTCCAGCACCGTGGCCATTTATTTGGCCTCACTGCGGC
This sequence comes from Scophthalmus maximus, assembly GCF_022379125.1. Taxonomy (NCBI): domain Eukaryota; kingdom Metazoa; phylum Chordata; class Actinopteri; order Pleuronectiformes; family Scophthalmidae; genus Scophthalmus; species Scophthalmus maximus. The sequence continues at coordinate 1,219,463 of NC_061524.1, read as the reverse complement.
AGCAAAAAGACAGAGCAGAGCTCGGACTTATATTCTTTAAGGATCTCTGAGCTTTTTCTATCCACCACAGCAGAGTCACGGTAAAATCAACAGAGACCGAAGAATAAATAAAAATGTTCCAGAAAGTCGTGTTAAGTGCTTTGCTTTTTACCCAGACCAGACCAGACCACGGGGATACAGATATTTGTCCTTCACTAAATTGCGGCCTAGCTGTCTGGAGATGTGATTTTTACTTCTGCCTTTAAGAGCCATTCTGTTATGATTTTTATTCCAAACCTCATTGTAAGTCTTTGTTTCGACGTGCAAACTACATTTCCCATGATTCAAGTCAGGTCAGGGCAAGTGTTAAAGCCCTGAGCGACCGACAGGGGACACTTTATGGTGGTGCACCTCTGATTCCATTTCCGGTTTCTGGAATCATTAGCAGGACTGATCAGACACTGTTTATAACGATGGACGACATTACAAATCGGCAAAATATAAGCAAAATCATCTTGATCGCCCCCTGGTGGCCAGCTGCAGTGTAGGTCACAAGCCCCGCCCTCTCCATGTTAGGAGATGGGACATGTAGATGTTTCCGTCATGTGAGGTCGTTCTCATCACACTGATGTTTGTTCACGTGTTCCTGTTTTCTAAATCCAGTGTTTGTCTTTAAATCCACGTTGTGTTTACTTTGTGATAAATCGGGGATTAGCAGAATATATGTGATAGCAGAATATAAAATTTGCATGTGTAGATCTTTGTGTGTGTGTGTTCCTCTGAAACCTGTGTGTGTGGTATGACTGTGCACGTTTGACCACACAAACATAAACGCGCGTGTGTGTGTGTGTGTGTGTGTGTGTGTGGCTGCTGAGTGTTGTCCAGATTCCTGCCTGTGGTTTATGGATATTCATTACAGAACCATTACAGCAGAGGTTACACGGGACGACAGGGATGTTTTATCTGCTAATGCATAAAACACACACACACACACACACACACACACACACACACAAACACACACGTCTATATCTCTTGACATCTCAGGAATGAAAGTGTCTATCATCCCGCGTGGCGGATCGACCTCGGCGGCGGCGGCGGCTCTGTGTGTTGCTGAGATGATGATGATGATGATGATGATGATGATGAAACAAATCACGCGAGCAACATTCCTATATCTGCTACTGAATACGGAAAATTGAATCACAGGAAGTCGCGGTGGCAAATCACCGGCCTCGCAGGGGGTGGACGCCATTTCGTAGGAGACGATTCACTGGTAAATTGAGTATTTATTCAAATGGGAGTACGTGAAAAGAGACGGGATCGCTGTCGGAGTTTACACCATTTCACTCCCTTTCCCCCCACCCCTTCCCCTCCCGCCGTTGTGGGATCAATCTCATATATTCCTCACCTGATCAATAGCATTGATCGGCAGAGCTGCGTCATGTGACGCTCACTGTGCCTGAGGCGCTGTCAGTTGAAACAATGGGTGGGTTGTATTTACTACGCACTACCATTAACCGACAAGAGTAAAAGGCGCGTTTCATATGCTCAGCTTTGATGGTAATCATTAGAGAGAGAGAGAAACAGGCAGCAGTTATGGGAATTTCAATACGATATCAGTGAGTGACATGAATCAGTGCACAAGTGGCAACTGTCTGCACAAATGATTCAAGAGGAGTTCGGCGTCCGAGGGAATTCATCTCTTCACACGGTTCCTTTAAAAAAAATGGTGCTAATATTCTGTCAGGGATATTAATAATGTAAAATGTTTGCATCTTAAAATGTTCTTCCAGAAGTCTTGGAAGTTTTTTCAAGTTAAACAAAAACAGGCAGAGCTCATTAATTATGGCGACACACACACAGACACAGTTTTTTCCTGGAAAGTAGGTCTTTCAAATAAAAATGATCAGAGCTTCCTCGTCTCCTGCTGAGCTTTGGGGTATTGTTCATTAACTTCAGGGGTTTTGTTTCCTTTTCTCTCTCTGTGTGATTTTTGAGGAACGTATCACAAATGAGGCAGAGCGTAGAGTTCGAGTGCAGGAGAGCGAGAGAGAGCGAGAGGGAGGGAGATAAACTCAGGACATTAGCTCCGGGGGCTGGATGAGCCTCGGGGGCCACGTGAACTAATCTGCTGTTAATCGACAGAACACACAGTCAACTCATTACAGCCGGAGGAGCTCAGCAGCGGACACTTCACGGCCGTGGGAGCGACGCAGACACGCGAGGATTAGAAGGAGAGAAGGCCAGGACAGAGGGAGGGGAGGGGGGATATTGAATATACGAATAGTAAAAGATGCATCGAGATCCATGCATCACGCTGATAAACCTGCAACAGCCCCAGATCCCACGGAGGCCGAGGCCACGTGGCAGATCTGTATTCATCCACGCACACCTCTGGCCGGGAGTCGCTCTCTAATCAGCAGCTTCAGAGCAGCACCGAGACGATGAAGAGCAGCACTCCACCCAGTCGGGGCCCCCGCTCCGTTTCCTGAACGCACGCCGATGGAGCCGTCACCTCCGCCGGTTGTTAATTCACCGCTTTTCACGCCGCCGCTCCTCGTCTCCCTTTCTGTTTGTCTTCCTGTCTCTCTCGGTGGTCCCTCACCGACTCTCCTCCCCCGTCTCTTTCCCTTCCTCCCTCTTTCCAGTTTTACAGCCGATTCTCTCCATTCCCTCCCTCCAGCCCGTCTCTCGCTCATTTCAATAAGTTGATTGAAGAGACTGTATCGAGTGCTGTGGCTGTGAATCAGGGACACGTGGAGCCGCTCCAGAGGCTGTGGGCCCCGTTACTGGAACAATTAATAATTGATCAGGTTACTGAGACACACGCACACAAGCACAGAAACTTAGTGCGCCCACAGATGAACTGTGTCCGACTTTGTCACGACTCCAGAGCAAAGTGAATTGTTTGTGTCGCGTTAGTCGCACGACTAACACGACCTGCGAATATGTATATACTGTATAATATTTATATAACTCGAGCTAGTGAAGTGAACGAAGCGAATTTCATGTCTTTGTGTTGTTTCGTGTCACGTCGTCGCTTATCCTTTTGTGTTCAATGTGCGAAACTGATATATATCGGCTGATAAAAAAAGATATATATTTTTTTTAAATGGCAACAATCCCTAAGATTTCGTTATCAGTTGTTGAGGCTTGATATTATACAGTTCAACCATAAACTGTATTTTAAATAAATTTAAATCAAACAATAATAAATAATACAAATACGGCCAAATATAAAGAACTTGAACTAAGAAAATAAAGAAATTCAAAGCGTAAAATGTAATTTTTTTCGGCATTCTGTAAAATAAAATCAGAAACAGACGCAGAATATTTTATAAATCGGTGGAGGTGGGACATTATAACAAGTCTACCACATAGAATCAGTGCACTGTGCCACTGTGTTCTTAGTGAAATATATATATTTTTAAAACGTGACCAATCGATTGGTCCAAGACGACCATGGCGTTGGTCGGCTGCAGCCCTGCATGTGATAAAATAATAGAAACATCATGGACAGAAGATTTGAATCTGTCTTCTGCTGTTGCTATCTGATGCTTTTGCAAATCACTGTGGTTTGAGAAACATATTCAGTTTCCATCATTCCTTCACTTTGTAATCAGGCTTCCGCTCAAAACAGATCAGAATTGACAGTGCAGCAAGTTAAAGGGGCCTTCCGCCATTTCTACATGTCACAGCCAATTTGTAGTAGAAGTCACGGAGAGAACGATGTGCCTGTGAAAAGACTGAAGTCTTCTGCAGAACTCAACCACAGACACGTAACACGAGTGATATTTCCCCTGATTTGGTTTTGTTTTGCCCTTTTACAGTTCATGAAATGTAAAAATAAGTCAAACTTGACTTGACTTTAGGCAAAAGAAACTCGTTGCCTTCATAGTTTCAGGCCCAAAAAAATGAATGAGAAAAAACAAAATGAGAAGAAAATTTAAATTAAGATTTTCCACTCAGAACAGATTTTGCATGTGCAGGCAGATGTACTGTAGACGCCGCCCACCGCCCCTGACACGGCTCCCTCTCTCTGCTGCATCACTTCACTCGGTTTGCTCCGCGTGGCCCTTGTTGGTCTGTCTAACTTTTCTCATGCAGACTGAGGCTTCAGCTCTTTGTCAGTTGTATTTTTAATAAAAACCTTCCAGGAGAGCAGACTGCGCGAAGACGACGGTTCAGATGATGAACGTACGCTGACGTGAGGAGACGCCCTCATGTGATCGTCTCGAGAGAACTGAAGGGATCTTATTGTTAATGAAAGTTTAATGATAAGACAGTGAACTGCACAGGGAGAAGATCATTGCATCTTCTTCTTCTTCTTCGTCTGTCCAGTGATATTCATGCAGCCTCAGACGCAATTTCCTTTCACCCGCCAACTGTTGTAAAGTTCACTGTCCAACATCCACACGGCGAAAGAAAACCAGATTCTAAATCTCCATCCTGATGCTTTTGTTGTCGCAATTTACAGAAACAACTTGTATTTGTTCTAATAACAGATTAGAACAAATGCAATATAAAATCAATGAAATCGCCTCCTATTTGTCTGTGGATTGGAGGTGACTATGCAAAGTAACGCACAAATCATTATGTGCATTTGTAACTCTGACTTTTCACTTGTAGATCATGTGATACACATTCCTGAGACAGTTTTCCCTCCATAACTCTCCGTCTCTTACTGAAAGCGATGTGTGTATAAAACAAATGAGCATTAATCTGGTCCGTCAGGTCGAACACTGTTATGATGCAGAAGGTCATAAAGGAACAAAGTGACGCTCCACAGATCTGACGTCTACACACACCTGGACTCCGTCAGCAGACGAGGCAACACACACACACACACACACACACACACACACACACACACACACACACACACACACACACACACACACACACACACACACACACACACACACAGGGGCAGAGCCTCGTCCCCTGACAGTGTTATTCAAACAGTGTCCTGAGCGATGGAGGAGCGACCGCACCGTGAACCCTCGACCTCCCACACACACTCCAGATAACATGGACAGACCCATTCTCTGTGTACTGCAGGCTGTTTGTTATTGTACTTTGTACCTTTCATTGTCCAGGACAGGTTTTACTACTTCTCCTGCTGCTCAAACAGGAAAAAAATGGATTAAAATTAGAGTTTCTTTTATAGTAAATTAGTACTTTTCTTTGAAAACTAGTATTTCTGGGGCATTAATTCTTATTTCCCTCACTTTTTCATGAAGCATTGTTTTTTTGTCTTATTACTAAACTGTTGTTGATTTTCATTTGATTTGACTTTTCATCTTTGTGGAAAATGAGGAGAATACAGAGCAAAGTTAAAAACCTGAAGTGAAATTAAAGATGACTTTCAACGACTCGCTGTCACTACGGCTCAAATGTTGGAAGTTACCAACATCTACACTTGAGGAGCCTTGTTCTGTCTTTAACGTCGGGTCCCAACTTTCAACTCCTTCCTGCCACTTCCGGGAGATTCCCTCAAGAAGATCGGAGATTCTGCTGCAGCTTCTCCACGTTCACTTGTACTTGTAGTCGGAGGAGGAATCTGGACCAAACCCCTTCATCTTGTGGAGACGGTCCAGACGTCAGACCCTCCGCCCCAGAAGTTGTAAAGATGATGGAGAAGATAAACAGCATGGTGTTGTGGGGGGAGAGGGGGAGGGGGGCAGCAGGAGGGAGGAGGCCCCCCCCCCGTTGCTCTGCTTGAGCGGCCATTCGTCAGGTGTCCAGGATGGTGGTGATCCGCTTCTCTGACTTCCTCTGAGCCGAGTCGTTGAGCGACGGTCCAATGAGCGATGGTTCGGAAACGAACGTCCGTCTGCGTCCGCGGGGGAAACGGGATCGATTTTTTCTTGAAGTGGAGTTCCTGTGAGGATCCTGCAGAACAAATGTCAAATGTTTTGTTCCTGGGCCTCAACTGGAGCCTGACCGACTTATCCCTTGTAGAGCTGCGACAGTCCATCGATCAGTAATCGACCACTTAATTAATCGCCAGCTATTTTGATAATCGATGAATCGGTTCAGGTAGTTTTTATGAAGTGAATATCTTCTGGTTTCTTTGCTCCTCTGTGACAGTGAACTGAACATCTTTGGTGTGAGGACAAAACTAATCATCATCTTGGTGGTTTTGGGAAACACGATGGACATTTTTTGACTCTTGTCAAACCTAAGAGAGCGTGAGTTCAAGACTAAATTGCCTTTTCACAATCAGCTCTGTAAATATGAAAGGCAGATTTGATATGATATGATAAAATCCATAAGGTAGGATGTCGACGTGTTGAAATTATAGTTTATGAATTTCTCCTACTTGCGATCAAACATTTAAGAATGAAAACAATCGATCTTCATCTCTTAGCAACTTGTTTCAGTTGCCTTACTCAACCAAACCTTTGCTGTTGAGATGGAAGATGAAGAAACCCTGTCACATTAGTCATTTTTGAAAGGGATTTATTTTTATGAGGTGCTGAGAACAGGTGTGAACTTTAGCACTTGTGAAAGTACCGGTGACAGCAGGTTTCTGCCCCGTGGGCATGAGTCGCTGAACCTTTGACAGGGTTTTTAAAAAAGAGAGAATTAAACACAGGAATTAAAAGGAAATCACACAATTTCATTTACAAAATGTATAAATCCCTGAGATGTAAGACCAGAGAGGGAAGGTTTCAGTGACGGGCTGAATGAAATGTCTGCTGCTCGCGAGTGTCGCGGCTCAGAACTACCTGACTTATCGCTGCACTTCAGGTCAGAACTTAACTAATACGTTTCCCCCGGCCCATCTGTAAAGCGAGAGCTGCGCTTGTTTCTCAGACACAATGTTTTTCCTGACGCGCTTTCCAGCTGTGAAATATGACTTCAATTCTGTCTGAACGGTGGAAGTGTATCTCCTCTCTCTCCCGTCACTCGGATTCCTCGCAGAGACGGATGGCGGTTGTCAGGACGGCCGTGATTGACGCGGCGGTTAAAACCCCGCTGGGCTTTTGAGTTGCCGTAGGAACACGATGGCGAAGAGGGAACAGCGGTGACCTTTGGGGAACGTAGGAGGAGGCGGTTGAATAACAGGTGAGGGTTTTCTTCCACCTGCGAGTTGGACACAGTAGATTTGCTTCCATCCAAATGTTACCTGAATTTTAAGCAAACATTTGAAAGTTTGCGAAAAAGAAAATGTGTGTGTGTTTCCACCAACTGGTTTGGAGCGAATAAGCTAAGATACGTAGGCCTACAGCAACACGGCCGGGGTGGAACAGTAGAAGAAGAAGAGGCTGCAAACAGAAAACAAAACAACAGTTGCCTTGGCAACAGACTGCTTTCTGCTTGGCAACGGAGAGGAAACATGGGGAGACGTCAGGTGACTCGAACGTTCGCTACTTCAGAATTTGTTTTTTTTCCCATTTTCCGCATTAACTCTTTTTTGCAAAAGGCAAAAACCATCTCAAGTAGCAAGAAATTGAATTTGCAAAGTTTTTCTCTCTCGAATTTTTCCATTTCGATAAACTTTTTCTAATGCGACACGTCAAAACGCTGGTGACGGACAGACAAAAGAAAAGAGTAGACACATATGGTGCGAATGGGAATAAAGAATAAAATCCAGGCATCAATAAACAATAATACAACTCTTCTCTGTGTCCTTATGGACAGAATCAAAGATAAAGCAGATTCACTCGGGATAAGAGAAACACTGAGCTCTGTTATATTTCTTTTCTTTTCTCTTCAAGCTACATCCGTGTGAACACTAATCAAACTCACCTTTTATTATCCAGGCTGGCTCTGATAATCACTCAGAAAATATACAACCACTATTTGACCGAGAGCTGCTTTTATTTATTCAATTAAAAGAGACAATGTCGGAGCGGAGAAATGAATTCTCTTTTAACTGCTGCCAGCACAATATGGCTCAACCCCACATCCATATTAAAGACCCCAGTGCATTAATTAAAATCTGAAGCAACCGGTGCACTCAACTGCAATTCTGAGGTCCACAAAAGAACTCATTCATTTGGCCTGAAATAATCATAAAAAAAGAAAGAATGCTGCTCTCTATAACTCAGTGTTGAGTGTTTCCTGTTATTTATTCATCGAGTGTCTATTAACCTGAAGGCACTTCACACAGAGGCTGATTTATTATTCAATACGGTTGATATTGCGGCGCTCCGACACTCGGAAATATTATTTATTCGCGACAAATGTGGAAATAAATCTCCGGTTTTAAAAAGACCGGGCAGAAGAGAAACTTTGTTTTTTCTATTTTACAAAGATTTGAAAAAAGGTAAATTTAGGGAAAAGTGTTGGTTTTACGGATTCAAAGAGTTTTGTTTTTTTGGTCTCCAGCTATAATGTGATTTTCCGCCTCCAGGCTGTTCAAGTTATTGACTGTCTGACCTTGAAAGACACACATGGATCTGGGTCAAACAGCTGCACTCGCTTACTGTACATACATGAACATGAACATGCACCGAACAGTAGGAGCCCCCGTAAACAGCCCCACCCCCTCTTCTCTGTCGATCTAAAGAGCTCTCAAACAGACGGGGGACGTCACGCTGCATCGCCAGAGATACAAAATAACTAACTTCGGAGGAAAAATAGAAGATGTGTCGGCTGTTGTCTCGCTAGAATAAAAGAATTATAAAAAGAATTTAGATACTTCATCATCTGGGGGCTGCGCGCTGTCGCCTCACAGCAAGAAGGTTCTGGGTTCGAGTCCCGGTTCAGGGCCTTTCTGTGTGGAGTTTGCACGTTCTCCCCGTGTGTGCGTGGGTTCTCTCCGGGTTCTCCGGGTTCCTCCCACAGTCCAGAGACATGAGAATGGGGTCAGGTTCATTGGAGACTTGACCGTAGGTGTGAATGTGAGAGTGAACGGTTGTTTGTCTCTGTATGTGGCCCTGTGATAGGCTGGCCTATCATGACCATCATCCATTTTGACCCACATTACACAACAGTGTTGAACGCCGGTAACGGACGTGATTTAGATATATATCTTCTTCATACGTCAACGTTGAATTAGAGAGAATGGTCTCGGGAGCTTTCAAACGGAACAGAATCCTCAGCCGTCTTATTACGGCGGCAGGTATTGAAACAAATCCCCGCGCTGCAGCTAAGCTGCAATTATCCCCCCACACCTGTACCGAGGCATTTTTCATTTCCTCCTAATAGAGCTGCGTTCACGCGCTGTAACAGAAAGTGGTCATCTTTCAACGCGCCCCGGACAATTCTTGCACTTTTAAAGGCTGAGAGAGAGAAAAAAGATTTAAATCAAAGTGTTTGAGGTGAAAGTGACAGAGTTGGAAAAAAAAAAAAGTGGAACTCAGCAACCGGCAATAAGTAAAGTGCAATCCGTATCATTTTTTATTTTAGCTTCCTTCACACAGATGCAAGTCATCCCACCCAAGTGCACTCCGAGTGGACGGGACAAAAACGGAATAAAGAACGGCCTCTCAGACTCCATTACGCTCTTGGCAGTCGCCCAGCGCGCGGGGGGTTTTTCAGCAATTTAGCGACGGCAGATAAAACCAGCACGCACCAAATCTGCTCCCGTCAAATTTCCACCACGCCGCGCGATGGCTGCAGGTGTCGAGCGTGTTTCTCTCTGGAAATCTTCCTGTTTAATTTCCCAGTCCTCCCGCCCGCCTCGTCCGCCCGCCCGCCATCCGGAGAGGATATGTTAAATGAGCTTGGCCTGGGGATGTTTGATTTCTCTCTGCTGTGCTCCCTTCCATCTCACAGATTGGAATAATAAGGGGAGCTAATTGGAGAGGCTGCTCTCGTCCTGATGAGATGGTTTGTTGTTTCTTTTAAAGAAGCATCCTCTCTCTCTCTCTCTCTCTCTCCCCCCCTCTTCTTCTCTCTCTCTCTCTCTCTCTCTGTCTCTCTCTCTCTCTGTCTCTCTCTCTCTCTCTCTCTCTCTCTCTCTCTCTCCCCCCCTCTTCTTCTCTCTCTCTCTCTCTCTCTCTCTCTCTCTCTCTCTCTCTCTCTCTCTCTCCCCCCCCTCTTCTTCTCTCTCTCTCTCTCTCCCCCCCTCTTCTTCTCTCTCTCTCTCTCTCTCTGTCTCTCTCTCTCTCTCTCTATCTCTCTCTCTCTCGTTGTTTCCTGAGTGTGTGATCCTACGATAGCAGACACACTGCAGCAAAGTGTGTGTGTGGGTGTGTGTGTGTGCCTGGACTGTGTGTGTGTCCGAGCGTTGCCTTGACTCTCTCCAGCCAGCTGATAACTGCATATCGGGACACATTTCCAATTTCTACTGCTTAGCATTACAACGCCTCTTAATCCGGAGGAAGAAAATCAATGGCTAATAACCTACGAAAATGTACATTGGCTGTTTTTTTTCACCATTTGGCAGAGGCCTCGCCCGCGTCCCCCCGGGGGCGTTAGGCTATAAATATTCCTGCATTAGCAGGAACAGGCTGAAGTTTCAGCTGACGGGGAAAACTCTCGTGGAAGAGAAGCAACGAAAGGAGCTGGTTGTGTTGTTGAAGGTGTGAGAGAGCGACTCTAGTTTGAACCTGGTGTTTGAGAAAGACAGAGCAGCGGAGAGAAAGCGTCTTCCAGCTAACTCTTTAATGACGGAGCCTTCGCGCCGCTTGGAAATAAATCCCAACGCCTGAGCCACTTAGTTATCACACGTTAAAAAAAGGAAAAGAGTTTTGCACTCTGCTACGTCTTCATCTGAGGAAGAACAAAGACCACGCAGACACTTCAGAAACCTCTCAACTCCTTTCAGACGCGCTCTCCCCCCCGACCCCCCTCTCGCGTCGCGAGCTCTTGATGTTTGCCGAGGAACTTCTCTCTCCCAGGCTCCGGAACGATGCCTCGCCTGCTCCAAGACAAACGAAAGAAGATTACGTCGTTTTGTTTTTGTCTTCCCCTAAACGGAGTTCACGCTTTCAGCAAACGGAACTTTCCAGGAGGATTCGTCTTCCTCATGCGTCGCCTCGCACGAGATGAAATGTGTGACCGCTCAGACACGTATTCACATGTGTCCCGCCTGTTGTTGGCGAGCCGCGGGACAGATGGTCCCCGGCAGGCCTGAGCAGCGAGGTTCTGACCCGGCGGGATGTAAACAGCATCAGATGAATACGAGGGGGCTTAGCGGGCAGACTGGCTGGGAGGATGAACGACTGCACAGCTTAGCTATGGCCTCCATCAACATACCTACACACACACACACATTACAAGTAACTGCCGCCCGTCCTGTGACCGCAGCTCTCCATCTCGAGAGAGGCCGAGTTCAATTCCGCTCAGTCCCGCTCTCCTGAAATGCTCGTAGACGCTCGCCGCAGCCCAGAGCTGATCTCCTGCAGCCGCCATATTAAATCCATCAGTAAAACCTGGAGGGTTTTTTTTTTCCCACCCTTCACACACACACACACACACACACACACACACACACACACACACACACACACACACACACACACACATCGGTTCACCCACGAACGAGCAACGTGACGGGAAAGTTGCGCGATACGTCTTCACGGTTTATAGATTCAACAATTAACTGATAATAAAAGCTAATCACAAGCGGAAGCTCCCGACATAAATTATGCATAACAAGCGAGAAAGCTGCAAGAAAAGAAAAAGAAATAAACCCACCACACGTGTTTGAAGTGCATCAGTCATCGCCGCGTTCCCACCTTCCCAAAGCTTCTTTTTTAATAACGTTCATAACTTGTGCCCCTGCAGGAGCACTTCTGCCTGGCCTTGACAACTTCGATAGCTCTTTCGAAAGAAAAAAAAAAAATCAATGCTCAGATTGGGCTGAATCAGAGCCGGAGGGCGAGAGGGAGGGATGTGAGCTGAGCGGAGTGAAGGAAAAGGCTGCGAGAAGGAGGAAAAACAAGGATGGGAAAGCAGACAGGGCGTGATATCGAACACTGGAACTTTCCTTAATAAATCCAGTTTCGATTCTGATAATAAAGGGCGATAGGAACAGTTATTTTAAAGTTCCCCTCCAGTCATGTTTTAAAGTATATAAAAATACTCTCCGGGAGAGGAATGTGAAAACACCAGATGCAAGTTGCTGTAGTCGATGTCAGACATGTGAGAGGACAGACAGAAGGGGTGGAGGAGACTTTATGACTGGTTTGTGCTATGCAACAAGCATAAAGTGAAATCAATTATTAGCTACAGCTTTTAAATCTTTGTGGACACAAGTTGTTCCCAACCAAATACTCGCTCCTGTGACCGAGTTAACGCAGCATGGACTCAGTCTGAAACTGATTTTAACCATCAGCACAGCTGTTTGGAACATGTCCACAGGTTTCATCAAGGCAAGATGGGAAATACACACACACGCACGCACGCACGCACGCACGCACGCACGCACCCCTATTGGAAACAGGCAGAAGACAGACTCATTGAATTGTCCCAACCTGAGATCATGACTACTGGAGCGATGTGGGTCTAATCCAACAAACCTCAAATTATGTAAAAGATAAAATAAATAAATCGGGGTGTTCATTGCTGGGACGTTGCCCTCAATTGGTCAACAAAGTGCTAGCGTACGATTGTGAGACCTGTATCCATGGCGAGCAGTGGCGGGGCAACCAGCAATTGTTGCCTACGCTCTGGCAGTGTCTATACTTTGGGAAAATCAATTCAGTCATTGCAACATTTAACCGAATCCCCAAGAAATTCAATTTTTGGTCAGCGTTTTATTCCCCAGTTTAATAAGCTCAAAGAAAAAGTTCTGCTCCGACCTGCAGACGTTTTTCTATGACAGTGAAGTTGTGAGGAGAGGGAATAAGTTGCCGAAGTGAGAGAGGTGGGAAGGATTTATTTCTGCTTAAGGATAAGAGCGGAGAGAAGCAGGTTGAAGGGGGTTAGATTGAAGAGATGGGGCTGTGATTCCGGCGGGAGCGAGGGACGTGGAGTATTTCTCGAGCAGATGACAATTCCGATAAGAGCGGGGGACAGGGAGTTGTGTCCGTTAGCAGAAACCCAAACAGTTCCACTGTTCGGGATTCAAATCATAAACCTCAGTGTCTCGAACGAGCAAAAGGAATATTTTCTCCTGGACTCAGGATCAAAGTTTCCTTGGCCTATCTCACAAAAATACCAAACATTTGAGTGGATTCATCTACATTACAAGTACTATATACGATTATGACTTAAAGTAAAGAGCTGTAATGAACTAGTTATCAGAAGAGAATGATGAAAAATAACACAGGAGGCGTCTTCTGCATCCCACTGTTAGTTTCTTCAAATCCAGCGGAGAAGGTGAAGTTTCATTATGCTGCACTGACGCCTTCATTAATCCTCCTCCGTCTTCCTTTCCTCAACTTAATCTGTTCACTTAGTGACAAAACAGGGAAAGAGAGATCCAGCTAAAAATAAATGAAGACGCTACTTGACAACACAACTTGGAGATGAGGCGGAATATCAAAGGTATTTATGAAAGCTGTACCGCTAATTTATTTTCCCATCAAGGCAAAAAACCCAGAGGTGCCGACACGGTGATCGTGTCCGTGACGCCGTCACGTGTTCGGGAGAAGAAGTCTCCGCTCTGTATACGGGAAGGACGAATGCTAATTCAGTCAGGATTTTCACATCTCTATCAATGGATGATTGATGACTGGGAACGTGGGATTGTCTTACAGGGGGAACGGTCCCGTTGGACTAAATGATTAGTCATTAATCAACGTCAAAGCAAAAAATGTAGTGATCAAAAGGGTGAAGGCGAGATGCATGCTTCCAGGAGGAAGGTGTCAAACTGTACATGAACACAACTGTGTGTTGAGGAGAGTAAGTTAAATGTGTGAAAGGCTTTTATACATAATAATAATAATATATTTCATTTGTAGAGCACTTTTCATTGCTAAAAGCAATCTCAAAGTGTACATGCAAACCATATAACGCTGGAGTTAATAAACCATTTTAATAAGATTAAAAAAAGACTCCTCAATAGCCCGCAATGAATCCTGGGTACGGTTGGGGGCGCCGGGAGGGATCCACATGTTGGATCCATCGCTGCCTTTGGAATGGGAGGACGCATTTGAAGGAGCGATCGCTGCTTTTCCAAGATCAAGAGTGAAGCCATCTCCCGCCGGTCCTATAAGTCCGACAGGAATCTTACTGGCATCCGATATGATGTACAAAAATGAAATGGACGTGCTGGAAGAGTGTGAGAGTGTGTGAGTGTGTGTGTGTGTGTGTGTGTGAATCCATGTTTGTTTCCTGCGTGTGAATCCACCTTCTTTGCATACTTCTCTCTTTTCCTCCCACTCGCTCGATTCACTCTCCCCTTCCCAGGCGAGGACGTTCTCCTCCTCTCCATCCGACTACGAGGCAGCTGATTAGATCAAGTGTCAGAGCGCCTGAACACATTACTCTGGAAGGAGGCGAGCACACAAAGCAATAACACACCCGCGGCCTCAATCTGTTGCATTACACTTCATTTCGTGGAGACAGACTCCGCTCACTTTCAATATGTGCACCGGCGTCACTGAGAGCTTTTGTTTAATGGATGAATTGTGCTGCCACGGCTTCACTCGCTCCGTCTCCCACCAGGGTACATTCAGAGAAATCATCAAATGTTTGTGTTTTGTCAAATCTTCCTAAAATGAAAGTCAGCAATCATCTGTCTGATGTATTGCTGTATAGGACGGTACACAAATCAATGAGCTCACAGGGCAGCAGGGGGCGTGGCCTTTTAAACAAAAAGAGTCCATGATCATAAAAGCCTTCTGGCATCAATCACTGCTGGAACCAGCTCATACAAAACAGAATGATATGGTAATATCAGTTCCATATACAATGTGTTATCAGAGAAGAGAAAGGTTTGTTTGTATGTATCCTTCATGCAAATGTGTAAAAAATAAATAAAGTAATCAGAAAATGCTGTTTGTACTTTGAGTCGACTGCAAATACGAAAAGTGCAGAAAAACAAGGGACAGCAATTAGTTGCTGCCTCGACTTTCTTTCTATGCAAATGTTGCACTAACAAGGGCAACGTTGTCAATGTGTTTCCATCTGGAAATGATTTTTTTTTCTATTACGCTGAAAAGGGCAAAACGAATGTAGTTTGAATATTCTGAGCCCACAGAGGTGCAGTTTCTTTTTCCGTGTTTTGGCAACAAAATTCAGCGGCGACATCCTCTCACCTCCACACGCCGTCTCAGTCGATGGTTGAAATTCAATCCCTTTAACTTGCAGCTGCTATTTATTTTCCTGGATGTCACTTAATCATAAATGAAATAAGGCACTGGGTTGTTTGGTCGCGATGACATTGTTGTATAAATCCACGGTGATGGACAGAAAGACAGCTGATGGAAAACAAACCTCCACAGACCTAAAGTCTCTCGGTGTTGAAGGACAAAAGTCCCACGATGCTCAGACGGAGTCGGGGCGCAGATTAATTGCCCCTGTGAGACTTAATGCTGGATCACGGCAATTACCTTCACTTACGTCTGTGTGCAACTCGAGCTGCTACACCATCTTCTATGTGGACAATAAGATTAGCTGCAGCCACAGCTGGGCCGGGCCCGGCCGGGCCGACTCACATCTGTTCTCTTCCTCCTGATTTGTGGTTTAGAAATCAAGGCTTTCCACTCTGAGCCCCTAAAGACACAGAGGGAACATTTACAGGCTCTATTTATTCAAACTCAGCTTCATCAACTGGTTTCTTGGTACAACTGGTTCAAGCTTTGGCAGAAAAGCTTCGGGCAGTTGCCTCCAAAATCAACTGTAAATAATGAATGAGGGAATCATACAAATCGGCCACATGGTCGCAAAATTTGACTCCGGCAAGACGGCGCCCCTTTACACCGAGCGTCCGATGGACTTGAAATTCGCCACATTCAATGTGCTCTACGAAACGCATCAGTGACAAAATGTTGGGCTAATTAGCATAAACTGAAAGACAGGGATATGAAGAGAACTTTAGAAATTTTGACTTACTGCTTTACAGGACGAAAATACACATTTCTACTGTAAATGAGCAAGACTGGTCAAAAAAGGAAATGGCCGCAACAAGCCAAAATGTCTCCGCAAAGGACGGGGCTCAGAGGAATATTGGCTAGTAGTGGCCATGTTGTACTAGCCCATAATAACATACACAGTGGGCTCCTGAGACTGGGAGGAGGAGGAGGAGGAGGAGGAGGAGGAAACTGTGCGTGATTAATCTACAACATCACAGACAAACAGAGAAATGAGATCAGTGTTCAAGCGAATTTTCTCCAGCGAGTTTGGCCGCAGGATCATTTAGTGATGATTAAACAGAACACAGACATGATAGTTTAATCCTCCGTGTCTCATACAACGTCAGAGCGACTGACGACAGTGACGTCGGGAGGATCTCTACGATAATTAGCTTCCACGCAAACATTGAGCTGGAACTACAAAAGCAAATATCGTACTGCGGCATTGACGCGCGTCGGTGTCACGAAATTTGCCTCCAGCCGCGTCTTTGCGTTGGATGACATCTCATGACTGAACGCACCACATCCACTCGTATAAGTTACTACTTGAACTTATTTTTTGTACTTCCATGCACAGTTTACGGTCATGAAACTTCTGTTCCCTCGAGAAAATGACCTCATACTCTGGTGAACTGGTGCATTAACGTACAGTATAAGTTCACATTCAGTTAAACCAGTGGAGGAGCATCTGCACTTCCTATTATCATAACTCCACGAGCGTCACCTCAGTGGACAGAGTGAAATAAAAGAATCTTATCAGCTGAGCCATCGCACGGTGACTTCCAGTGAGCAACACAGAGCTAATTCCTAAAAGCTCAGAAGAATGAACTCGTCATATCGGAGCCCGGGGTTATTCCCGGGGTGTGAATCTCTAGCCAGGGGAAAAACAAAGTTAAACACGTTAAGAAGATGTGAGCGTGGTGGTCGAGTGTAGGAATACATTACTGTGAGTCGCCACTTGTAAAGAGGAAATTGGTTTCCTCGCCCGTCGTAAGCGCATTTGCACCGAGCACATTTCAACCTTCACTTCCCCAAGTTAAGATGCAGGAGCAGCAGCGCTTTGCATGTAAATCTCTCAAGTCTAAGCACACGGCCTACGCTTTCTCCGAGACACACACACACACACACACACACACACACACACACACACACAGACGGCAAATCCAACTCTGACTTTAACTCTCTAAAGCTCTATAACTTGTATTTGCTGTGAAATACACTGTGGGGCAAATCTAAAACCAGTCACTTGCAGGGACGCAAGTTCAAGTGTAAACACACACACACACACACACACACACACACACACACACACACAAATCAAAATCAGCGTGGACCTGTAACGTCACAAGATGAACGTGAGCGGAAGATATAGCAGCTGGTACAAAGCGGGTTACACCGCTGACTTTTGGTACAGAAGGTCGGTGTTCGATTCCATGTGTCATCCCAGTGTGTGGGCCCCTTCATGCTACTGAACCTGCCTCGATGATTGTAAGTCGCTTTGGACAAAGGTGTCAGAAGAACTGCGTATGCTTAAATTTCCCTATATGTTAATATATTCAGGGAAAACCTTTGCATTGTGGGTAAATCATGAAACACAGTTTAGCTTTCAGGAGCGTCAGCGAGATTCAAGGTTTCTGAAACTCCAAAGGAATCAAGATCATGAAGAAGAGGAAAGATGTAGACATTCTCTGAACGCCCCCCTTGTAACTTCCTGGAATGTGTCCGAGAGAGTCCATGTGAGAATACAGAAGGAAAAAACCCGGGTTTATTCCCAGCGAGCGACCGAGCGTCGTTCTACTTTGTGATGTGATTTATATTTTGAAAGTGTATTTCATGTTTTACTGCTTATTCTTAATTCAAGGCTGCGTTTCAGTGAAACTTTTCATCTCCTCAGGCTTCCTACGAACGGAGGTGATATTTTATCAAGTTCTTCTTTGCCAGGTGACGTCCACCACTGTGACGGTGAATCTGGCGTCTTGTAGATATAATATAGAGGCTCAAAATGACTTAAGATGCCCCGTCGAACCGCCGCCAGGGTCTGAGCTACCATCCCTGCTCACTGGGAACAGTGGGGAGGAATGTTTTCAGTCCACACAAAGGAGGGGAGCAGTGTGTGTGTGTGTGTGTGTGTGTGTGTGCGTGTGTGTGTGTGAGCTGCAGCAGCAGCGATTTAAATGGATATGCTCCACAGGCACAGCAGCAGAGTGTTGTGAATCACACATCAGGACACCTGGCTCTCTGCAGGATGCACAACAAGGCCGACTGTGCGCACACACACGCGCACACACACACACTCTAAGTCGCTTTCACCTCGCCGTCCCTCTGGCTGGACAGTGATAAGTCTGCCGCTCTCACTCAATGCGAAGCTGTGAATAATGGATGAAGTACAAGTTGTGTGTACAACCACAGCAGCGCGCTCGTATGATGGACACACACACACACGCACACACACTTCCACCAAGAGAGAGACACACAGCGGGGACAGCAGACATCTGTCTCTGCCAAATTTACTTCCTCTTTCTTTCCCGTCTGCGTCTCTATCGTAACGAATCCCAGGGATAAAACGCACGTTCTTTTATTTCAAACTTAAGTTCACTCAGCGAGTTGTTCTGTGAGTCGGCCTCATGTGGTCTGACCCCGGGTCAGACGGCCTCTTTGACCTCAACAACAACACACACACAAACACGCTGCTCTCCATCCCCTTCAGGTGGCACGATCATGCCAGCTCCAATTCCCAGAACATCCTGTGATTTCTATTCCCGGCTCTCCTGGAACGCTCTCCCTGTCATAATCGTTTCCCTTAGCGTGCATGTGTATGAAACACACACGTGTGTGTGTTGTGTGTACACGGTTGGTGTGATGTGCGGTGCGGTGCAGTGTTGACCCCGTGGGGGTGAGCAGTTAGTTATCTCGCTCCCGTCGGGTCAGTCGACCGCGGCGGGTTCCTTCGGGGGGTCACGCTGCGCTGGGTGACCTCTGACCTGCGCCGCTCTGCTTGAACAAATCAGACAGGAGGAGGAAGTGAGTGAGCAGATGAGCTGATGATGATGACGATGTCATGTTATCTTCATGTTATGGACCTGGCCTGGTTTTTGTACATTTGCCTAATGAGGTTTCTGGGTTTTGTCAGTTTTGCTAAACCTCTTTAAAATAAGTGTTGAATAAATAAATGTGTTCTTCATTAGTCATTCTGTATTTAACTTCCTCTGAATCCTGACTCATTAAAAATCGACTAAACTTTAAACTTGTGGAATTAAATGTTTGTTTTTCACAGGCAGCCACTGATGCACATAAAAAAATTGTGACCTGTGGTTTTGTACTTTATCATGTAAATTAACTTACAATACATACAGCTGTCGTATTGTTTTTGTTATTATCAATGTCACGATCATTAATTATGAACTGACTACATAACTACAGTCCAATGGTTTTGTGTGTTATGACTCTGCTTCACCAGGAAAATAAATATAGCGGCGTCACTGTTTGAATGATGGTCGACATCCTTTACGTTATGGAATATTTCATACATCTTCACCTTTTCATTCCTCCCCCCTCCCTCTGCTCCAGGCTTATGTTATGCAGATTAGTAATATTTGCCTCACGAGGTGCAATAAAGTTTTCTCTAAAAGTGCTTATTTGAACAGAGCTGAATAATACATTTACCTCGCAGCTCCGTTTCTAATTAATCGTCAGTGTTTCACATTGGGGTTTGTGAGAATTTGTGCAGAGTCTGGGCGAATGACACGAGAGGAGAGGTGCTGGAAAGGCGCTCTTCCATTTCTGGAAAATGTCTGAGTGAGACTCCATATGAGAAAAGAACCAGGAAATGTTGCCGAGAAATTCACAGCGAGCGAGTGAGCGTGTCGTAGCCAGACTGATGCTCAAATGTGTTTTAGTCTGGGACCTCCTGGTTTATTGTCTAATTTCCAAGAGGCGTTACCAACGGACGCAGAGCAAAATGCCTCCGGACGCAATTGGATCGAATCATGTGACGTCTGTCGAGCAACAGACGGGAGCAGAGAGGAGACGTCGGTGACGTCTGTGATGATCATTCCACAATGTCTGTGAACCAGTGTAGTCGTTTTCATATCGTTCATCAGCGGCAGCCATCTTGGTTGTTTACAAAAGTCGCCCGGTATAAACCCCGCCCACTATCAGATGATCGGTCGTGATTCGACCGGCAAGATTTGTCTTTTTGGAGACGCGTCAATCTGGTTTCTGGACACACACATGACGCCTCCACCAAAAAGTTTAACTTTTGTTGATGTGCCATTTGTTAATGAAGCAACAGTTTCTGGTTTCTTTGTTCTACTACACAACAACACAATAATTAGAATAAAAATGATGAGGTGAAATTTGAGGTTTGACAGACCGCTAACTGAAACAAGTGAAACTCATAAAGGACAATTTATGAAGTCTATTCATTTACTCTTATTCAATTCCTCACTGCGACAATTATCACCTGAGACGACGATGAATCTTTATAAATGACAATTTTGGCACAACGGTGCACGCACGCACGCACGCACGCACACACACACACACACACACACACGTGAATAGTGGCTGAGCTTCACATGAACGTCTCTCAGACACTTAATCAAAATAAAAGTGTCTAAAGAGGAAGACGAAGCTTCATCTCACAAAATTACAGAGCTGCACCTCTTCATCCTACACACCAGCTGCCATCTACTTCTCAAGCGCTGAGGATTTCACATGAGATAATATGACACGTGTCTTCACTTCACCACCAATTTACTCCACTATACTTTGGAAAATGAAACGTTTACTGCTGAATTACTACAAAGCAAAACAAAAATAGTTCTGTAAAAATTCCATAAGACTGGACTGGAAAAGTGTTTTCCCAAAAACCCTGTATGAAGCCTGATATTCAGCAATTATCCATTGAAATAATCCATTACAATGTATTACATCTTCTATTAATCGATAAATTAATTTTTTACACCTCAAAGTTTTTTAACTTTTTTTTTTTTTACACTTTTCCTCCTTATTCCCCGTTGAGCGTTTTCTTCCCAAACTAGAAATGAGCATGAAACAGGTGGAAGGAAATGGGACCATCTGTGATTCAACATCTCAACCCTCATGATGTCATCCGCCCTTCAGCGAGACTCGCAGCAGGAAACGTGTGTGTGTGTGTGTGTGTGTGTGTTTGCTTCTGTGGTCAGTTGTGCGTGTAAACATATTGCAACCACACATATGTGACAGTGTGTGTGTGTGTGTGTGTGTGTGTGTGTGTGTGTGTGCGTGTGTGTGTTAGTCATTAGAGATGCTACTTGGAGTACTTGCCATGTATGAACATGCTGGGGGCAATGTGTATGTTCACCAAAATGGACATTATGATATAAATTACAAAATTATGACCCAATTTGTTGACAAAGGGACTTTTTCCAGCAGGCTGTGATGCAAAAAAAAAATATTCTGTCCGTTTTTTGGCCATAAAACTATTGTAGCAGGTCACAGACATTGATGCTCTCTAAAAATGGAAATTCAAGACAAATGGCACTGTGGGAATATCAAAATATGACATCCTCCACTCCTCCCACTCCATCCCTCCACATCTGCTGTGGAAACTCCTTCTGAAGGACACGTCAACCCTCCGTGACACCGACTGAGCAGACGGACGGACGGACACGTCTCTCACATGGTCCCAGTGGAAACCATCTCAATCTGATCCATCATCAGATCCTTTACGAGTCTCATGTGTCGACCACAAGCATCTTTTGGAGAAGATGCACTAAAAGTCTTAACATCTGCTGCATAATGTGAACTACAGAACCACATCGACAGTTCGGTTTTGGTTAGGTTCAGAGGTTCTCTGCTTCTTCATCCACGATCACACAGACGACGGCCAGAAGGTCAGAAAAACGCGGTTTGGTTTCCCATCAAAGGCGACTACAGTTTGTTTTGGAATCTGAAACCTCGTAAGACGACAGATTTATCATCGAACAGCTGTTGTGCGAATGTGTGAACACTTTCATAAAAATTCCACAACTGTTTTCCCTCCGTTTTTTTAAACCATTCTTTTATATTTATATTCCTTATTGTTTTGCGATTCTTATATGTTGACACTTGTATTTGGTATGTGTAACTTCTTGTTCTGAGATAATCTGCAGATAAACGATCATGCACCATCTCTTTCACACACACACACACACACACACACTCACACGCACACGCACACAGCTCTATGTCGTTACCCAGTATGGCCCAATTGGGATGAGCCCTCCTGTTTCTACTGGGATCCTGAAGGTCCGTGGAGGAGGGGCTCCCGCCCCCCCTGCCTGGAGCCGAGGTTGCGGAGCCGCTCCGAGGTTCTCCACCCTCTGCAAGAGATGCGCTTCATTCAGGACCACCGACCAAACCAAGCCAACAGGGGTCACAAAGGGTCACAGGGAGGTCAAGAAGATACTCGGGTGAAAAGGGGGGAAAAGGTCAAACAAGAAGCGGAAAAGACGGCATTCAGATCGTTTGTGTTTTCAAGGAAAAGGTAAAGGCACAGGAGGTGAACGGGAGCAGGGCTTCGAATGATACCAGAGTTTCCAAAGAGAAGGAATCGTAAGACTAGCTGAGAAGAGGGACAGAGGAAATCGCTGAGGGAGTATAGTTCTTATCTGCAGCCGACATCGTCAGTCAAGTGTCAACGTCACAACCTGCTTCACGTCCCCTCTGAAGAGGATCCGTGTGATTCTCCACAGACTCATCTGAGCTTCTTGAGCAAAATGAACTCTTCAACAATAGATTGTTTGGGCGGCGTTTTTCCATCGATAACTGATCACGGACAGACTGCACATGTAGCGTGGCGAGGAAGATCACGGCTCAACCCACTGTGTGTGTGTGTGTGTGTGTGTGTGTGTGTGTGTGTGTCTGTGTGTGTGTCTGTGTGTGTGTGTGTGTGACGAGAGTGAACACGCAAAAAACAACAACAATCGATATCAAACGCTGCGTGGTACAGACTCTCATGAAATGAGAAGCCCAGAATAGAAGAATCTGAAGCCGCCTGGCAAATTGGGGGCACGCAGTTATAGATTTTTTTTTTTTAGTTAGCAGGACAGTTGTTGATGAAACAAATGCAAATTTATGTATCGATGCCCTGATTTAATATCTCAGAGCAGAACAAGAACTCAGCTGGATGCTGTGTGTGTGTTTTTTGGGGTGCCGGCGGGTGTGTGTGTGTGTGTGTGTGTGTGTGTGTGTGTGTGTGTGTGTGTGTGTGTGTGTCTTTAAAGCTGTGTTTGCTTTTCAGTGACTGCTGTTCTGTGATCAAAAGCAGAGGCACAAAGCCGCTGTTCTCCAAAAGGAGAAAATCGTTTGTTGGTGCGAGACGCAGCTTTAATCAGACGCACTGTTGCTGTTTAACAAAGATGTTCGCAGGGGGACAGAGCGGTTACTCCCATCGACCAGTAGGGACCTTCAAAACCAGCGGAGCCGGAGGACACAGAAGAAAAACATTCTGTAACAAATCCAATTGACTGGACTGGAAAAGTGTTTCCCCCCAAAAAAACAAACAAACATATGAAGCCTGATCACGGACAAGCTGTGCATGATGATTACATCCCATAATGCATCATGTGCGAACAAAAAAATCATGTTTAACAACGTCATCACCCACATAATGGGCTGTTATAAACCTGGCCCCATTGTCGCAAAGTGTATAAACAGGATTTTTATTTACATTCATTAAAAAAATGATGTGGACTTTGCGACATGACGGGAACAACCAGACGTGGGGACATCACTTAGCGCTCCGGTAGCTCAACAGCTCGTGGCACCGACTGCGTCGCTGTGCGCCGTCCGAGTTTACGGCCCTGGCTCTCGTACAGTCGAGTGCGATGCTTCATAAAGAGAAACGACGACACTGAGTTTATGAAGTAAAACATTCAGATGTCGATACATACGCCAAATTTTAGTGGAGTCCAAATAGTCTGAGAACATATTGATGAATCTCTCACTTAACCGTGGAGGAGGAGTTTGAAACATTTAGAATAGTGGAAATTAGCTCGTCGCTACATGTTTCACATAGAATCTTTCCTGTTGGGCTTGAGTTTAATTTATTGATGTCTTTTTTTTACCTCTTCTTAATTACCCCCAAGCATCTTTTTCTGCAAGAAAATAAAAGTTTTCACATCAGACATGAACAAATATATGCGGATACACTCAGAACACTATGCCAACATCGTCACCGTAGGCGTCTGACAAAAGGTACAAAAGGTCAGACAGAGACTAAGAATGAGATATTTAAAAGTATTCCGGGCAGAGGAAGAAGCTCAACTCTAACAATCCACTTCTATAAAAGAAAAAAGTGAAACAGTATCTGGTTTACTTTAGTGAGAGATGAAATTCTGTTAAGACTCAGCAGCACCAGTGGAAGCCCCGGACGTCGTCGGGAGCCTATAGGCGACTTAATCCCCAGAGTTAACTGTGATGCAGCTGCAGGATTAAGATCCGCAGCTGAACACGAGGCTGCGTTCAGGCTCGGACGCACCTGCCGCCCGGTCCGCACCAGCTGAGCAACACACAGCCACAGCGCTGCTCTTCTACTTGCCACATTTCGATTATATACTGTAGGATATATAAAGTATTCAAAAGAATTTAGTGTGTACAGTTCAGTGTGATGCCCGGAAAGTTTAAAGGTTCCCGGATGTCGAAAACTGGTTGTAACTGGACAAAAAAGTTATCAAGGTTCAATGGTGAAATAAAACTAAACAATACATGTAACCAAGGCAGAGCTGCAACAGTTAATCATTTACTCGATTAGCAATCGACTACTAAATGAATCGGCAACAATTTTGATAAACGATTAATAGGTCAAAGTCAAAATTCTCTGATTTCAGCTTCTTAATTATGAATATTTCCTGGTTTCTTTGCTCCTCTAAGAAAATAAACAGAATATCTTTGGTGTGTGTGTGTAAAGCAAAACATAATCTCTGGGGTTTTGGGAAACAAGATCAACATTTTTCTTAAATTTTATGACATTTTATGAACCAAACAACTGATCCATTAATTGATAAACCAAAGCATTGATCAAAATGTTCACAACCGAGTCGCACAGGTTCAAATTAGCTTAAATTTGGTAAAAGCAAAAGCTAGATCACAAATAACCATAGTTTGATTGGTCAAATTGTTGATTTAATACTTCTACACTTTCTGTACGCAACATCTGCAAAGTTCTGCTTCATGTGTATGCTTCCATACACTATTTTAATTCAATATTTTCTGTGTCCTTTTCTTTTGTTCTAACTGTATTTATATCTGCTCTCAATCCTCGAGCTGCGTCGGCGCCTGCAACCTAAAGTTAATCGTCCACATTTGCATGCAGGTATAAAGCGGCCGACCTGGCACACGCTCCCTCCTGCTGATTTGAGCTGTCAACTGTATTTATTAACTATGATGAATCACCCCCTCCCTCCCTCCACTCCACATCCAATCAGAAACCTCTCAGAGGGACTCAGATGTGGTCACCTTTAACTAAATGATTTCCTTGGCTCGCGGTGTGCCAGCCCCGCGATTGGACGGGCAACCTGCTGCTGCTGGAATTATTCTGCCAACGCTCCCACACCTGGATCGGTCCATTTACAAACGGCCGGCTGACACGTAGCACACGGGGGAGGGGGAATGTTAGTAAGGGCCTGGTTGGAAAGAGGAAAAATATAAAAGCCGAGGAGTTAATACATGTCTGCGAGACATGGAGTATAAAGGACCTGGATTAAGTCTGATCCAGGTTCAGTCCCTGCTGCCTGACACTGTAGACTTTACACTCCGAGCTGACACGGAATCAGAAGAAGCTTTTTCCTTGAGCCTTTCTTCTCCCAAACCACCAAACAACTTCAATCCTCACTAAAAATACCCTCATACATCTCTTAGCAATCTCCATTACCGCTCGCGCTATGCCGAGATGAGACAAGGTCAATGACAACACAAATCCCCAACAGGCGGAGTCTTTCCCTCGGAGCGCGGGGGCCCGGGGCCCGGCGCTCCGTCCGGAACCCGACACCTGGAACCTCGCTGAAGGGTAAAATCCTTTGATCCTGCCCTGAACGGAAGAGCTTGGGCGGAAAAGGGAGGAGGAGGGGAACAGGAGGGGAAAGGGAAGGAAATCAATAAGATTCTTGTAGACACAAGCCTCAAGTTTCCAATCTAACACAGCGCCGTATTGATTAGGCTTCATATGAGACGAGGCACCGGGACACTGATGTCAGCAGTGGACTTGGGAGTCTTTAAGAAAACTAACTCCAGCATCGCCAGGGATCAGGGGACGGTGAGATACGACGACGGACGGACGGAGGGAAACAGCAGAACAATGTCAAGCAGAAACATTCATCATCATCAATCATATGAGCTTCAGGCAACGGAGTATTTTAGCTCATGACGACAAAGGAGCAGTTTTCTGGGAAACGATGCTAAAGGGGTTTTATAAGAAACACCGGTGAGGTCAGATGTGCATGACTGCGATTCCAAAAACCAGGAAACGCGTGACATCATCAACAGTTTTCTGATGCACTGATCCCACTTTCCCCCTCTAATGAATAAATCTGATCATGTTGGATTTGTTTCTGATGAAGTCACCGTCCAGCCTTCTCTTTCCATGTGTGGGGGTTCTGCTGACTCACGACGTGGTACGTGCACATCGTAAAACTTAAATTAACATAGAACTGGATTAATAGACTGGCCCAATAGATCGACCCCGTGGTCACAGATACCCGAGCCAGCTGTTTGAATCAGTATCGAATTAATGGAATTCAACCATCATCAAAATCCAGCGTGGAAATAATGAACATGGCTAAAAAACAGGGGTAGAACAAGGAAATAGTACGGTGTCCCGTGAGAGGGAATTATTACCTCAGACTAGGAGGTTATGTTTTCACCCCTGATTGTTGGTTGGTTGGCTCGTCAGGAAGATTACTGACTCGATCCACAACACTTGGGACATGGGCCACGAAAGATGTAAGCCGTTAAACGTTGGCGTGGATCCAGACGAAAAGGGGCGGATCAAGGACTTTTTTTTATCACTTTATTTACCGATGTGAGACATTTTCACCAATTTCCACAAAAACGACTGATATCAGTGAGTGTGAGCACTTCGGCGCGGATTGATTGAATGTAAGGACCGCTTGGCCTTGAGGAAGAGGCCTCTCTACTGAAACTGTACAGTCCTTGATATTTAGATATCGCACTTACTGTAGCCTCTACAACAAACTGACTGGCCCTGTTGTTTAGAGGACGTTTTGCAGGTCAACAGATCAGTTTCATGATGTCAGGATCTGATCCTGCATCACTCTGCTAAAGGCTTTAAAACAGTGAGGAAACACCGACTGCTTCAACAGCTTTGAGGTAAACGTATATATACACACGCATCTCCAGAACAACTCCTGGCAACATGTACACATTCATTTGAGCAGGAGAGGGAGCTCAGTCGACCAACTCTGGATAAATAAAGGCAGAAAAATAAAGTTCAGAAAACAGTCGGGTTACTTTCTCACGGTCTCTAAAAGATCCAGAACGATAAACTATATTTCTACGTCTGAAACTCTTCTGCACTCCCTCACTGACTATCTCCAACACACACACACACACACACACACACACACACACACACACACACACACACCCACACAAAGAAGGGAAAGAGATAGCGGTGCAGGCTCTTATCTCCAAACAGTGGTGGCTCGTAATAAGAATGACTTCGTCTGCAGCCGGTGTTTGAGCGGTTGCTGACAACCTCTCAGCCCTGCGCGTCCAAGCTCGATGCTTTTGGCTTTGACAGCCGCGCCGCGCACTTACAGATGTTTCTACAATCTCCCACAACACACACACACACACAAAAAATATATACAGTTATGCACAGCAACTGTGCTTCAAGGTTGACTTGAGCAGTGGGAGGGCGGAGGATGAGATGTGTCTGACACGATATTGAGCTCTGGTCTATTGGGGCTTATGAGTGTTGAGTGGGTGATACACTGACACCAGCCAAACCGGGAGGAGGACAGAGATTAAGGAGAGAGAGTCTAAGCCAAACAGACACCGATGCACTGAGAATTCATTACGAGCCAGAGAACACGAAAAGTTTAAATATGCACAGGCATGAAAATAAATAGCTGAAAATGAAAGATTTAGTTGAATTTAACTTTGCGTTCGCGATGCCCTTGACGTGCAAAGGGGGCATCAGGAAGACAAAGGGAGAATCATTTTTTTTAAACTCCATAATATTTATGCTGTTTGCCATAAAGTTTTTAAAGTACATACAGTAGTTGAAGATTAAATGCTGCCAACCTCAATATTATCACAACCACACTATCAGTTTGCGGCTCTGAAAGGTCAGTCCGAGCGATAGTTGTGTGTAAACTCATCTTTATTCAAAGGTCGCGCCTCCTGGACTCTGCGAGGCTCTTATCCATATTTTCACCCGCTGCCGCCGCATCGTTTAAACCACCAGCCGCTGTATTTACTGGCTCCTGTACAGACGGTCGATTGTGGTCCGTGTCACTTTTCTTCTGCCCCCCCGGTTGTTACATTAACTCTCACCTCTAATCACAACTAGTAGCAAAATAATATTTGGCTCTCGCAGTCATATCTCACAAACGGAACAATCGCGGCGGCCGTAATCTCTGTGAGGCGATGTGCCAGGGGTGTTTTCTGAAACTCTCACACATCGGCCGTCCCTCAGATGTTAGAAATGTCAAGAACAAACTCAGTATACACGCTGGAGGAAATCAGAAACGAGAGGTGGAGATGATCAGCAGAGCATGAGGATGTAATGTAGAGGACAAGGACAAGAAGAAGAGGAGGATGAGGAGGTGGGAAGACGACGAGAAGAGGAAGGAGGACAGGAACCTTGAGAAGAGAAGAGAGTATCAAACTACATATTCATCCACTTCCTGCACAGCGTTGATTTTCCTCGTGGCCGGGGACAAATGGCGTGGCAGTGATTCTTAAGTCCGTCTGAATATCCGAATAATTCTCTCCGTGTGTCTGTATCGCTTCCTCCTGCATACGTGAGCGACTCGTAAACACACGAGCAGCCGGTGAAGACAAAGGCAGCCATTACCTCCTTCCTCCAAGCTTCATGTGGCGCGAGAGGGAAATTCTAGTCTTTCCGCTCAAAGTGATGTCTAACTTTCTGGGGGGTTTTGTTTTGTTTTGTTTACCCATTTACAAAGAGAGCGTCTCTCACAAAGCTGGAATGTCTCCAAGTTCACAGAGAGGCCGCATCCAAATGCACCGACGCATATGCAGCGAGTATGAAAATGAGCAACAAAGAAAGGTAAAATATTCTGTTTCTCCACATCTTCGTTCACAGGCAGAGATGGAGACGTCAACACAGGCAGAGCAGGACGTGAAGGAGGAACTCGACACGGGAATGTTGTGCTGGGAAAGAAAACTGTTGGAATTTAAAACAGATTCAAAATTGTTTCTGCCACCTCCACTACTGGTGTGTCAGACTACTGACTTCCTTAAAACTGTCATCACTTCATCACAGGAATGAA
Organism: Scophthalmus maximus; assembly: GCF_022379125.1. Classification (NCBI taxonomy): domain Eukaryota; kingdom Metazoa; phylum Chordata; class Actinopteri; order Pleuronectiformes; family Scophthalmidae; genus Scophthalmus; species Scophthalmus maximus. Next base: position 1,190,056 of record NC_061524.1, on the reverse strand, counting down.
AACACCATGGAACCTCTCTCTCTCTTCTCTCCCGCTGTCTCTCCTCTCACCCTCGTTCCTCCCACCTCTCCTCTCCCTCTCCCTCTCCCTCCTCACCCCAACCGGTCCAGACAGAAGCTCCGCCCACAACTGAGTCCTCGTCATTGTCAACAGGTGCGGTCCCAGGGCATCTGCGTGTCCGTCTGCGTAGATGTATGTATGCGTTTCACTGGAGATTAGTGGCTTCGCTCAGAGACTATGTGGAATTACGGGATCGCCGAGGCTGCGTATTGTTTCCTACAGTCTGGATCAGCCGAGCGAGACATGTTCAGAGCTGAGTACTGTTTTGCCTTTCAGCAGGAAACTGAAGCTCCTGCGTGAGAGACCGTCAAACATGTGTAAAAGAAATGAGTTATATAAGAGACTCATGTACAGAAACCTATAGACCATCAACATAAGTGTGCACTTCATTATCACTCCTTCCATAAAGTTCTTTGTGGAACAAGACCTATATTAGCATCATTTTAAAAGAGAGTGTTTTACTTGTGGTGAACTGAAATGTACAAAGCTCGTCACTGACTTCTACTTCAATCCTTCACTTTTGATTTCCAAAAGCACACGAGAGGAGACCGAGTGATCTCATGCGTTCTGTTTCTCCCCCGTCCTCTGAGCGTAACCCTGCCGTTCCCTGATTAACCCTCACCCCCCTGCAGTCTCCTCCCTCAGCCCTCCACACCCTGCTGCTGCTGGGGGCTTCTCCTCTGATGATTCTCCTTCCACAGCTTGACCCCTTTCTGCATTACCCCTCTGCTCCGTTGTCTGTCCATCATTATCAGTCCACAGTACACGTTCAGATACCATATAGACGAGAGAAACAGCCATGCAACTTTAATGAAAGACCCCAGATGATCTGATGTCACGTCAGAAGAGAGATGCAAAGCTGTCAATCAAAAGAAAAGAGGTCTGACTCCTGTGGTCATACACCTGCCATTCTTTAGGTTCTCCCCCCTTCTTATATCCCACCTGTTGCCTTTTTATGAAATGTCATTTGCTCAACGATAAACCTCAGAGTTATTAATAACCTATAACCCATTTTAATAACTGTGCTCTAGCCTCCCCATGCGTGAAAAGTTCACGGAAACAAGTTCTGCCCTGAGGTCCGTCCCCGGGTTCGTAAGAAGTGTCTGAAGCCTGTATTCTCTGTACTGACCAGCAGAGGGGGACTCCACTGGTTGTTTCTATACAAGTCTATGAGAAAGCGACTCTGATTTATAACGTCAGTAAACATTTCTGTAGTTTATCTTCTAGTTTCAAGTCTCTGTTTCATTTCGTAGATTGTGTATAATAGACGATAAAGCACCGTATACATCAGAGCGTGGTCACAGCGTGATTGACAGGTGGTCCGTCCAATCGAGCAAAAGAAAACTTAACATGGCGCTGGTCAAAATGTGAAACTCGTGAAAACATCTCCAAACAGATAGGAGGAATCTGATGTGGACATTTCTTAAGTTTAAGGACGTCAATATAAAAATTTACAAAAATTTTAATACCGGACAGTTAATCTTACAGTCTTATAGTCTGACATGTTTTATCCCTGCTGCTCACAGAGATATATATTAATGTACGTAACATGCGAAGCCATCAATCAACATAAGGACATCAAATAAAGGAGCAGACAAGTCTCCACCATGAATCTCTCTGCTCCGTGTCTCGTCCCTGCAGAGACCAGTCGGCCAATTAAGGACCAGAGATGTGAACTGAGTTGTGTGGCGTCCCCCTCTTCTTCTACAGAGGAGGAAAAAAGGCCTTGCAAGAACTGGCTCCTCAAACTGTGTTTGTTCGGAATCAAACTGGTCACGAAGTCGGAGCCCAGTGCACGTCTCACCACCGCCACCGCCACATTGTGGGAGAGAGAAATGACAAGGGGCAACAAGACAAACGAACAAGGCTCCTCTGGATTAAAAACAAGAGGGTCGCAGCATCATCATCAGCCTGGTTTCTTTGCGGATGTGGAGGCGTAGTGTGTCTGTTCTGATTTCACACCGCTCGTCGTAAAACAACGGGATCATGTAAAGCAGCCACATTCACAAATAACCCACAACAAGTCTGCAGCGCGGCGGGGGACCACAGAGGACACGAGAGGCTGCTGAAGAAGGGAATAACATCGCCATCTAGAGGCATGACACGGCACCTTCCCTTCCCCCCAAAACATACGAGGAGGATTGTCATGACTCTCCCACGTTCACTCACTCACTCTTCTCAACAAGTGGATTCAAAACCAAGCCACAAGAGGAAAACTTTCCAAAGCACCAGCGAAGAAGAAGAAGAACAAGATGAACAGCACCAGAAGCACCAGGCAGTTATCCACTCACTGCTTTGTGACGAGACTCAGAACTATAGCTCCCCTTTGCAAGGTCACTTCACAAGCCGGCATGCAAACACACTTCTGGGGGGGCGAGGACGAGGGGACAGAGAGAGGGAGAGAGTCAGAGACAAGATAGCATAGAGGATGAGGGAGGATATAAAAAACACTTGACACACATACACACACACACGGGGGATAACCTTCGGTTGAGAGAGAGAGAGAGAGAGAGAGAGCATGCACATCAGCTCGGAGCTTTGAATCCTGCGTATCCACGAAAAAGAATGAACAAAGAAAGCAATCAACACTGGAGTGGACGGAGTGAAAGAATTCTCTCCACGAAAAGACAGAAGTGGTTTTTTTGCACTTGCCTATGATGGGAGCCAGGCGGAAGATGTCCGACAGACGACTGTTCACGGGTTCGTACGGAGAATCCTCCAGGAAGTCGTTACCTGCGAGGAAGACAAACAATCGTTACAGATTGATAGATAGATAGAATGATATTTTAACCCTCTCCTGTTTTTGTTTACCGCCCCCCCTCTCCGCCTCACACTGGCCTGCATGTTGTTACCCGTGCATGGGTTATTCGGGTCAGTCGATATCCGCGCTGGCACAGAGCCACACGCTTGATTAGGCAGGTTGGTCAGCTGTGTTGCGCAACTGGAAGTCAACTCGCTGCCGATGGACTGGATGCAGTTTAGGGACTAAAAGCCGCCATCCAACCCCCCACCCCTGCCCCTCCGCCCTCGACCACAATGAACACTTTAAGATGGCACTGCCAGCTCGGAGGAGCTTCACGCTCCATTACCTTCAGAGGAAGGGGGAAGTGATTTAGGAGGTCAAAAACAAAAAAGACAGAGAGAGACAGAGCGCCTGGGCTCTGCAGGACCCGACTCAGGGGCCACATTTGAATGGAAGTTGAGTGATGGTGCGTGATGGCGTTGAGTCGCTAATAGATACAGAGCTGTGTGCCAGTTTTTCTGGGGGGGAGTTGTTGAGTTTTTGTGTTTGTGGTGTCAGGAGGAAAGGGAGGGTAGGGGAGCTGGAGGAGGACTGACGCTGACCCCTGCATACAGAAGTGGGAGGAGCTAGGGCCAACTCATCATCTCACCCTGTAGATCAGAAAAGCCTGTTTGGGGGGAATTATCATTTGCCAGTGCGCTCTCTACATGTAGACCTGAGGGACTCAATTCTGATAACGCAGGATGGGCTGAGCACGAGGGGCGCACCTTGCAGCGTCTGGTAGATGCCCCAGTAGATGCGCAGGCAGTTCTTCTCCTTCTTCATGCCCCGCTTGCAGCGGCAGTTGTACAGCGGACTCTGCTTGAGCGCGTCCACGGCGCTCCGGCACTCGTCCCGGGCCTCCAGTCCCGCCACCTGCATGCTGAAGTTGCTCTCCTTGCCGCCGCCGGCCGCGCACTGCCGCATCGTGCGGTACTTGGAGCTGCACGCCTGCTCCCTCAGGCACTGCTCGCTGGCGCGCACGCAGTCCAGCCGCGCGCGCAGGCTCTCCTCGGCGCGGCACAACACATCTGCACACACACACACACACACACACAAGATGCATTGTTAGTAATGAGTCAAAGAATGATGATAATATCCAAGAGTTGTGGCGTATATTGGCTCTCGCGCACTTTGCACGATGCGTTCAGGGGTTTTAAAATGTGAGGGGTTTTTTTTCGGAAAACGATTCTACGGTGCATCGCCACAAACATGTCACATGTTTCTGTATATAAACATGAATTAAAACACGTAGATGAGGAGAGAAAACTTCCTCTCGTGCTCTCTGTTGTCAGATGAAGCACCGACAGCTCCGTGACTTTGGAGTCGCCTCCTCACGTTACAGCGACACTCGAGCAGCCGCTGCCCCAAATCATGAGCTATAGAACAGCTCCAACTATATATATATATATATATATATATATAATACATATACAAATATCCATCTGTGTGTGATGAATCCGTGTCAAACGCTCATCAAGTCGACTCGAACTTACCCAAAAGAGGCAGCAGGACGTACAGCACCGCGAGGAGGACCATGGTCTTCGTGTGAAACATTAAAAACGTGTCAGAATGAAACGTGCCGACTAAAAGCAACTTAACAGCAGTAGTTCGAGTCCCAGGGTACGTCCACTGTGGTGAAATCCATTTTTGTAGAAGAAGAAGAAGAAGAAAAGACGCAGCAGTGCGCGCTGCGCTGTGCACAACGGATCCAAGATAATCCCCCCACCTCCTCCTCCACAAAAGTGTCCGCTCCCGTTTCTGGTAATCTATCTCTCTCTATATATTTTAAAAGCCAACAGCACTTCCTCTGTGTCCTCCCCTCCCCGTGCGGGTGGTCTTCTGTCGCCCTCCAACTGCGGCCACAGCGAGATGCTCGCGTCTGTGCGTCGGAGCGCGCGCGGCCAAGTGGAGCCCCAGTGCTCGTCTGGCGCATTCAGCAGGAGGGACAGTGTGCCAGGCAGCTGAGCTTCCCCCTGCCCCTTCGCACTTCGGAGGAGTACAGCACAGCACAGCACAACCCCCCGTCAGTTTGCAAAGATGGGCTTTATCACACAAGCAAACTCACTCCAGTTAGTGTATAGAGACATATTGCAAATGGCAGCAACCTATAATAAATAAGTGCCTTTGAGTCAATTAACTCACTAATGAGCCAATAGAAATAGAGATGATCAAAACAGTATATCAGGGTTATTTATAGTCTTCTATAAATTATGTTTTTAAAAAAGTAACTTTCCAGCTCACATCCTCATAATTACTTTCCCGGTTCATTAAAACACACACACAGGCGGTGCAACACATAACCACAGATGGTAAGTGCGTTTGCATTTAGTATATGTTGAAGAAGTCAAACTCTTCCATGAGTGTGTGTGTGTGTGTGTGTGTGAGAGAGATCTGGTTTTACATTTCAGTGTGAGTGCGCTGACAGGCAGAGGGCAAAGGGCAGAGACTCGGTGAAGCGTTTTATGACATGATTAATATAGCAAACCATGTGGACGAGCTTATATTGCAATTTCTAAACTGTGAGTGACAAAATGAATGGACATATATTTCAGCTGCACATACTTAGGATTTGTTCAATCATGAGTGTGTGTGTGTGTGTGTGTGTGTGTGTGTGTGTGTTTGTTTGGCTCCTCCCTGTTTGCTATAATGTTTATCCCTTTTGAAAATGAAAAAAAAAAGTTGTTATGCAACGGTTGCTGTCAACTGTGAAGCGACTATAGGCTGGTTTGTGTGTGTGTGTGTGTGTGTGTGTGTGTGTAATGCTGATACACTTCAGTGGTTGTGATGTAAAATATAGTCTCTTGCGAAATATGCTGATGTGATATACTTGCCAGCCCAAAGCAGCGTGGCAGCACTGGAGGAAAAACCTGCCTTCAGTCCACACACACACACACACACACACACACACACACACACACACACACACACACACACACACACACACACACACACACACACACAAAGGGAAGTGGACGTGTGTGTATCTGTCGCCATCTGTTGGTGGTTTTCAGGTAAAGGTCACTGTTAGAAAGTAGTGATGTGAAACCATGTAAATAGTGTATATTTCCCAGATGTTCTATGTAAAGGATGAAGAGAACAGACAGAGGATGATGAGGATCATATTTACCACACGTCAGTAAACTGGAAAACTGTCTGGAAACATCAAACAACCAGAGCATGTTTATTATAATTACAGAGATGATGCATCACCCCTTTTTATAGCTCATTGATTTTATTCTATTCAGAGGTTAATCCACTTGGCTAAATACGTGGAGCAAAGACCATGTCAATGAACCCCTCTCTGCATTAAAGACTGGACAGAATCAATCAGGGATGCAGACGTCCAACCACAGTAAATCAACCCTAACACACACACATACAGAAGAGTATAGCTTCTTTCACAGATAGACGTCAGAGAATAATCCCTCACTGAAAAGGAAGCAGTGATTACGTAGGTTCAGTGAGTCAATCCAGCGAGGTACAGTCACTTTTCAGAATGACTTTCATTTTTGCTCAATAGAAACGTCACAGGCCAATAGATCCACGGCTGATTTTTAACACCGGGGAGAGAGACAGAAAGTGGGCACAACTGAACGACAGGCTACTATCTGGGCTAATTGTCTGCTTACAATTTGATGACTTTGCTGTTCTGGAGTCTCCAAAGGGAACCTTGCCAGTCAGGAGGAAGGCTGAGTCTGGTGATTTATGAAAAGCCACAATCAATATGTGATATTAATTTTGAAAATGAATGTCACAATGATGTAGTCCTTGGGTCATTTAACGTCTCACGCTGTAATGTGCTTCATGGCACCGGATCAGGAGCTGTTTTTTGGGGGGTTTTTTCTTTCTTATTTCTTCCTGTCCCGGTGGTGAAACGAGAAAATTGGTCAAAAGGCAGATTGAGTGACAAATATACGCAGTGAGTCTCCGTGGATTACTTGTAGTGAGAAGGCCGAGATGTGCCGATGCTGCACTTGATAAAAGTTCAACGCCATGAGTGGGGGGCTGATTAATCAAAGTGCTCTTATAGGTGACCACGGCTGACTAGCAGTGCTAAGAGTTATCAACAGGAGAGGTGAACATAATGTTGATTTTTTTCACAATTTACATTGTGCATCTGCTGGAGTTAAGGATAACACTAATGACATCCTCAAACAAACCCAACCATGACAATAATGGCAGCTTTCAACAACCCTAACCAGTGCTAGCAATGGTGCTTACCATGGGGACATAACTGAAGAAAAAGTTATGTAACTAACGAGAGCCTTAAACAACCCTAACCAGTGCTAGCCATGGTGCTAACCACACATGATCTAAGTTTATGCTAGCTAACTGCTGAGTGCCTTAAAGTAACCTAACCAGAGCTAGCAATAGTGCTAACCATAGGCACATAACTGAAGCTAAAGTTCAGTAACTAATGAGCCTTAAAGTAACTTAACCAGTGCTAGCAGTGGTGCTAACCACAGGAACTCAACTGAAGCTAACGCTTACAAACAACTGAGCCTTTCACAAACTTAAGTGATGCTAGTAGTGGTGCTAACCATTTGGACACAACTTAAGCTAACTTCAAGTAACTCATGAAAGCCATAAACAAACCTAACCAGTGCTAGCAATAATGCAAACCATTGAGACACAACTGAAGCTAATGCTAGCTAACTAATAATAGCCCATAAAATAACATAACCAGTGCTAGCAATGATGCTAAACACAAGGACATAATTGAAGTTAACCTATCTAACTACTGAGCACCTTGAAATAACCTAACCAATGTTAGCAACAAAGCTAAACCACAGGCACACAATGAAGCTAACGCTAGGCGTTAGCCAAACAAACCTAAAAAGTGCCTCATCATGCAGCTAGCTACATCCGGGGCTTTCTATTAGCTAACATTAGTTTAGTTGACTTTTTACAAAAAAAATATTTGTGTGTTTCCACATTTGGCGGTGGAAACAGGTTTATTTATATCATCACTTTTAGTATTTTTTGTGCTGCATATTAAAAATTAAAAATAAATTTATAAAAACAACTAACCGGTGTGAGCCGCTGGGTGCGGGGCGGTGAAGTGAAGTGAAGTGAAGTGAAGTGAAGTGAAGTGAAGTCAAGTCAAGTCAAGTCAAGTCAAGTCAAGTCAAGTCAAGTCAAGTCAAGTCAAGTCAAGTCAAAGTCAAAGTCAAAGTCAAAGTCAAGTCAAGTCAAGTGCGTTGGGTCGCGTCGACCATTCTTGACACCTGCGTCGAATGCGTCGCTAGCTTCCTGCGTCACTGAAGTTCATGAGGCTAACTAGCTGCTTGCTAACGTCGTATAACAGTCGGTGTCGATGTTCCTGGTGAAACAAGTGACTGACTCAAGATGAGTCTCGACTCACTCTTCCAACAAATCCTTCTCACCGAACAACAGTTAACTGAGCAGACACAACGATTCAAAGAAGGTCGGTTCGCTGTCTTATTAAAATAATAAAACTATAGTGTTAGACGTTAGCCATTAGCTATTAGCTAACACGTGAAGACTAGTTTTGATGCTACCTAACCAGGTTAGCAACACAAACAATTAAAAGGCTACCATCCCTCTTTAGCATCCCACATCTCATTTGACATAATCCTGGGTTCATTTTATTGTATTTATTCCCCCACTGCCTCTAATTAACCAAACTTCAGCGTTAGCAGAAGTGTCATTATACACACTGATGAGTGACACAGGCTGCTTCATGTTTTGGCAGCTTCATAAGCTAATCTCTTCTTCTTCTTCTTCTTCTTCTTCTTCTCTGTTTCAGTCAAAGTTGCCATCATCAGATGCAACGAGAAAATCCAGGGCACCACCGAAAAGTATGAAAAGACCATCGAGGAACTGGACGAAAAGGTGAGGCTGAATTACAGCTCCTTTTGTTGTTGCTAATGTGTACATTTTATATATATATATAACATACATGTAGATGTCTGCAGTGAAAATCAGGTTCTTCCATATATGAATACGTATTTTTTAATATTTTTCATAATATATGGTCGGTGTCAGGAGGGAAACAAATAATTTTAATGCTTCATCAATAGGATATCCTTATAAAACTGAGACTTGTTTACTATTCATATTGTTACGTTATTCCATTTCAATTTCCCCCCCAAAAAAACCCATAGATGTCATCTCTTTACTTTGCGGAGTGTTTTGTTTCAGTGGGATTGATTCACGAGGTAAAAAGAAGTGCATATTGGCATATTGATGAGCTGATTTGCTTTATGATTTAAAACACTTAATCTTTCCCATTCGTTTCATCAGCAGCGCGTGGGAATCGACTGCGAGCGCCACTGTAAAAAAAAATCAATGGCTAATTTCCACCGGATAGCATTAGTGGGAAACCTTTTAGCATGTGTGAGACGTGTTGTCGAAGGCGGGCTTGTTGACCCCTCAGAAATATCGCCAACTTGTCCCTGTACGTGAAGAAAGTGGACATCCGATCAAAAAAGCAAATGAGTTGTGCTCTAATTAGAAAAATATTGCTGAACACAACACCGTGTCTGTCAACTTTATCATCTGCCTACCTTTTTCCGAAACTGTAGAATGGAATATTAAAACTGTTTACATCATACAGATATGCAGGTTTGTTTTTCCAGCGTGTTTACAGCTCACATGATGTAATGTCCTACAGTTTACGAGAGCGGTCTTAACATAATCACAGTGTTTAGAAAACTTGGAACCTGATTGCACTCGCCGACAACACACGGGGCTTTTTTCCGCCGCTGTAGAGAAACAATAAACTGTCCACCTCCTCGACAGATCCGAGTCATACCGCTGAAAGTCAAAAGCCTGAGGCAACTTCTACAAAAGCCCTTCCTCCACGAATTTACCTTCCCCCATATAATTTGGCAATTTTCTCTCCTTCGATGTGTAACGTATAATCACATGAGATGAGGAGACAACGACAGCCAAACAAGAAAAGTTTGAAAAGTCAATGAAACGTGTAGTTACACTGAAAAAGAAACCTATGTTTTGAAGAATTTTCATCCCATCTCCTTTCTCCTCCTGTGTGAGCAGCAACACATATCTCTTGCATGTAAAAGCATCAGTCATTTGTTTCCGTCTCTGTACATGTAACAGTCTGACTACACATTTTAAATCCCCTCTTTTTTTTCCATCCATGCCGCAGGCTCAGCAGTCGTCCGTAATGAGGCTGCAGCGAGATCTGATGAAGAAACGTGAAGAGCAGATGTTGAAGCAAATCGAGGAGCTGCTCTGCCAGAGGAGTCGTCTCAGGGAACGTCTGGTGCGGTTTAAAGCCTGAATCAATATTTACATTCTCATATAAAATTGGTTATATGTGATATGGATACCTGGTTCATTTTTCTTAGTTTTTATTTTAAGGTGTCAAATTGTCTTTAAAAAATGTCTGATCTACTTTACAATGTCCATTAATTATAAACAATGTGAACAATAATGTAAACCTGTAGGAAACAATTTTTTTTAATTATTAATCAGTCAAAATGAAGTAAAATTTGCCACAGATATCATCGACTTTGTGGTGACATCCTCAGATTGTTTGATTTGTTCTCACAAATTGTCCAAAAACTTAAATAAATTAAATTTAAAGGGAGAGAAAAAAACGGAGAAAAGCGTTCACCACTATTCTTCATTTTTCTCGCCAGGCCAAGATAAAGAAGGAGAGTAAAGAAGAAGAGGAGCGCTTCCTTCAAGAGATCTCGAGGTTCAACAGTGACTTCAGTCTTCGAGGAAACAGAGACGCAGTGTTCCAGAGCCAGACACACACTGAGATCCTGGACCTGCAGAGGGACGTGGAATCTTTATACAAAGGTCATAAAACACTGTTTATTGTACCGTTGTCACCGGAGACGCAAGTTATGTAATTTCAGACGTGGCCCTGGCTGCTCGTTTCCAGAATTATAATGTCGTTCTGGGTATATTATAGAATACAAGCAGATAGAGAAGAGGGCTGCATGTTGATGGATTATCACGAATACAGAAGAGACAGTGTCAAACGTGATGTCGAGCAGTCTGAATTTAAGTTTAAACATAGTGGAGAGTGAACATGAAAAAATTCTAGATCTCATGTTTATGTTGTATGGATGAGAATAAAAGAAGCTGGAAGGTTTTTGGAAAAACAGAACCATTTATCATTTTTGTGAAAAAATCTTCCATGTTTGAAAAAGTGTGCATCTGGACTCAAATCATACGTATCATACGTCTGGCAGAAAGTAAAATAGTTTATTGAGAAGATCATCAATTTGGAGTTGGAAGGTTCAATGCATGTGTATATGCTCAAATATTTTTCAAGTCAGTGAAATGTTTCATTCTAAACTTTTATTAGATAAATACAAGGAATCACTGTACTGTATCTTAGGTGTAGAGCGAGAAAGAAAGAATAAGAGTTTCACAGAAACAAGAGCCTGTGTATAAAAATGGAAGTATAGTCACCGGGTCCGGATAGTGAAGTCGATGGAGAAGTGCCTGAAAACCTGTGTTCTCTGTACTGACCAGCAGAGGGCGACTCTATGACAAAATGACTACTCACTTGATTTATAATGTCAGTAAAACATTTTCCTTAGGAGGTTTATGGTTAAGGAAAACGTTAATTTTGTAAATTGTGGACTCATTTATATTCAAACAGATGATAAAGCAGTGTAGCGTGGATACAGTGTGATTGACAGCTGGAACCGTCCAATGGGTGCATGGTTGCAGATGTACAAAAGTCTGATTTGTCCTTTATAATAATAATAATAAATTTCATTTATAGAGCACTTTTCATTGGTAAAAGCAATCTCAAAGTGCTGAAACGTTTTTTTTTTTATTTTAATCATTAAGTTAAACCAGCAGATGTAGAAGCAAACCCGACGAGCAGTATTTAACATTTAATTAGAAAACTACACTTTGATTTGGGTTTTTAACTCCTTAGAGAATGAGGGTGAAGTTCCCATCGCCAGTGACCAGAACCAGTGTCTTTACAGTATTCATTGCATCCGGGGCCTCAGGGGGAACAACGTCATCTGATTCTGTGTCCAGTTTAAAGTGAATTTCAAACACAAACTCACGCTGCACCTCTGCAACCAAAGACGGAAGTTTTCTTTGGCAGTATGAATTCACTATGAACTTATCTCCTCTCAGAGATGGAGCTGATGAGCCGCGGGAACAGTCACATGATCCGTTTGCAGGAGGAGCAGCTCGAACTACAGGACCTGGACGACAACCGGAGAGGTGAACAAAACCAACATGTCAAATTTGTTTGTCAGGATTAGGTTACACATGCAAAACTAAAATCCCAATGTTCTTTTATGTACAGTTTTCCCTTTTTAAGCCCTTATGTTATTTCAAAACTTTCCCACAGCCTTTAGAAAACCTGCCACTTCCACTTCCCAGCTTGTTTTTGATGCCCTGTCTTTGATGTCTATGGAAATCAGAGCTTGGGGGGAAGAAGAAGAAAAAAAAAAGGAGAGTCATCTATAAATGTATCTGCTGCCAAGCCAGATGAAATTTGAAAATTCGTCCGCGCTGCCAAGGAAAATCGTTGCCCAGATGTTGATCATAAAGTATGTTAGCTTCTGGCTCCGTGGTTGGGTTCAAAGAGAGATCACTGATGTTTGGAGGGGAAAAGTTTTTATATCCTGCGTTAAAGGGAGTTCAGTACACTTACTGTATGTATGGTATCATGCAGCTGTGGATGCGTTACTATGCATAATGGTGTCAAGCTGAAACATGAATTTAAATGCATATCAGAGGACAAAATATTGCATTTGTAAGGTGACGGCGGCACCTTACAATCTAAACTTTGTTCTGTCGTCTCAGTCGCGTCTCAACGGTGAAATGATAGTTTTGAAACAGGCTTGTTTGAGTCGTCGTGTGATTTTTATTGCTCTTCACCACAGACGTAGATCGGCAGTTGAGTGCAGCTGAAGCAACGACAGAATCTCTGAGAGCCGAGAGCCTGCTGGTCGGTCAGAAACCTCTCGCCGACAGCACCTGTCTGAGGCGAGTAGTATACATCAGCTGTTTACAGTAACGGATTTACCTGCAGTTATGTTTTGTCCCAGAATATATATATATATATATATATATATATATGAAAAGACAAGAAAGTGAGCAGGAAATGCTGCAGGAAATTAAAAGCGAATAAGACACAGAAGAGCTAAAGAGAATGAAATTTAAATGTAATAAACAGCAGTAAGCCGAATAGTAGAGATGAAAAGAATTGTCAAAATTCTTTGAATTCAGCTTCTTACATGGAATATGTTTCTTTGCTCCTCTGTGACAGTAAACTGAATATCTTTGGTGTGTGGACAAAACAAAATCATCTTGTGGTTTTGGGAAACACGATCAACATTTTTCACCATTTTATGAACCAAACGACTAATCGATTAATGGAGAAAAATAATAGATTAATCGATTATGAAAATAATCGTTAGTTGCAGCTCTAGACATGATATTCAGTATATTCATCCGATGCCCCGATCAGGCATATTCTGCAGTATCGGAGATCCAAGCATCTGTCATGAACCGCTGCCAGGCCCCCGGTGTTTAAAAAGCACAACGGCTGTCCTCTCATCAGAGGAAAAGACTCACAGTGTCAACGACACAATACAAGAACAACCGTCCCGCTCGTTTGTGCGATAATAAAAGGTGTTGAATCCATGAGAAGAAGTGCTGAATGGAGCAGTTAAGGCCTCGCCGCCCGTCTTGTGTTTCTCTGTCCGCCTCCTCGTGGCTGGAGTCCAACTCTGGAAGTGTAAATAACGGCGCATTAAGAGCATTTGGTTTAATTAAGGCTTTGATGCGCAGCATATTTCATTCAGTCAACAAGTGAACAAGGAGAAGAAAAAAAGAGCTAATGTGATGGATGCAAGGGAAATGAATGAGAGGCGGAGATTTGCTTATCCAGCGACTTACCAACAAATAAATACAGATTGGTTTTAGTGGCGTCATCCATCACATTTTAACTGGGGAGGAAAAATCTGTCCTATTAAATATTGTACATGACTCAGTTAAAGGTAGAAGTACTTTGTATTGTGTAAGTAGGTATACAGTATGTAGAAGTCTCATTGAAAATCTGTGTGTGTATCTTTGAGAAGACAGGAAGTGAACTTTTTAATTAAATACTGAGCCACATCATCACGGTTGTGACAGTCATCGGTCGTTTTGACGAGCGATCACTTGTTCGACATTTGTTGTTTCTTTTTCTTTTTTGTGGGGGAGGGAGGAGTTAACTTCTCTTGAAGGAAGCAATTTATGAGAGCTTTTTTCCGTCTTTGTTGTTATTGTTATTTTACTGGTCCTAGCAGATCTGCGGAGTTACTGCGCCACCTGCTAGCACATTTCTTAAAGGTGACTAGTTATGCTCATATGCAGGTTCATACTTCTAATTTGAAAAGGTTCACATGCTCTAAAGTTCACAAAAGGCATCCGTGTCCTCATACTGCCCATTTCTGCAGCTGCTCATTTCACCCTCTGTCTAAAACACCTGGATTTCATTTAGCCCCGCCCCCTCCCGATGAACCCCAGTCTGCTCTGATTGGCCAGCTGGACCTGGTCTGTTGTGATTAAAATGATATTCCTGACGTGGAGAAAGCGTCGTCCTGGTCTAACACTCCCAGGCGGGTTGTCCAACTAGCTGTGAAGGTCATAGTGTATCATCCCCGTCCCCCCCCTCCTGTTCCCCACAAGCATCTGCAAAAGTTCGGTTTGTCGGCTTGTTTATTCAGATTTTCCTCGCTGCATGTTTTCCTTTGGAAAAGGTTACGAGACTTCTGTCAATCATCAAATCTGTCACAAAGCCAAACGCAGCCTACTCATTTATCATCAGCAGCCGCAGCAGATCTACATTTTTTTTTAATCGCACCTTTGACAGTGAGTGGGAGAGTAAATGTCTGTTAAAGTACAAAACACCGATTTCAATTTTTTTTCAAGAATTATAATGTAGCTCGATAAAACTCCCCAAAAAAACACCTCACAGTACAAAACCTGCGATGACGAGCGCTCACAATGTCCTTGTCTCCTCAGATTGAGGAATTCAGACGTTGAACCATGTGGCATCACAGTAGAATATGAATTAGCTGCAGAATATGAATATTGAGCCTTTGGCTCATATTTAAACACGACTGGTAAAGTAGGTGAACATTGTTTTCTCCACAAAGAGACGTCCTTTATTTAATTGAAGACTGGAAATCAATAGTGTTCCAGGAAGGAAGGAAGGGTCATTGTTATTGCTGATGCCACCACTTTGGATAATGTCTTCTCCACAATGCTATGGATGTGAAGTGATTAACTACCCCCCCAACCCCCATCCCCCAGACCTGACTAGATGATAATGTCCACATCTTTTCTTTCTTTTTAAATCAAAAATCTATTTTTTTTTTAATTTATTCCAATTCATCAAATCATGTTTTTAATATTTAAATCTACCTTCCCCCCCCCGCCCCCAGGGTTTAGTTTCTACTATCAGTCGTTTTGTTGGTTTGTCGGCAGAATAACTCCAAAAATTACCAAACAAAATTTCCCACGAAACCCGGTGGACGGATGGAACGTTGACCGAGAAAGAACTCGTTAAATTTTCGTGCAGATCCAGGAATTTGTTTATCACGAGATTTGCATTTTTTCATGATATCCCATGTAATAAGTCATGGATCATATTCAGATGACATCTCTGAGTGTGTGTAACTTGGGGTTAAGGGAACTGTCGGGCCTTGGCGGTGGTCTGCTCTCCACCGAGGGTCATTCTAAATCATATGTTCCTGTATTTAATCAGTCATTTTCTCAAGTGTTTGATTGAAGACGTTCTCACCATACCTGGGCCAATCATTGCTTTCCCTTTCAGCTGTTATGTTTTTTCCTCATATGTATTTATTCATTACTCTCTCTGTGTTCAGCCTTTTTCTCCTGCGTCTCCCGGCCGTGCAGTAAATCATGCATGTGGGTAGTAGCATGTCCTGTTCATCCGTCGGCCTCATTAAACATCCAAGGTCCTTCATTACTCCGGGCTTATTAGCCTCAGGAAGTGCTGAGGATGTGGCTTTGGGAAGAGAGAGACCCCCCCTCTCCACCCTCCACCTCCTTCACTCACTCACTCATTCTTATGATCATCCATTCTGAACTGAACCCATCAATCCCGTTTCCTCAGCCTCCGCAGCGTCTCCTTAAAACACATATTTTAACTCTGCGCTCATCGATCGTTGGAAATTGAACGCCCGTCAATTTGAAGGAGTGCGACGCTCGTTTAAAAAGTGTTCAGCGTGCAGAACGGGGCCGGCTGCCCGCAGGGTTGGGTGGTAACGGGATTACAAGTAATCTGGATAAGGTAACCAGATTACAAAGAAAATAAGTAACTATAATCAAACCAGATTACATTTGAAAAAAATATATAGTTACATTGTCAAGGATTACATTTTGATTATGTCTTTAAAGTATGGTCATTTGAAAAATCATGATTTATAAATAATAGTTTTAATTATATATTTATATACTTAATGCATTTCATTTGCATTGACATTTTTGTGGAACAAAAATGTTTATGGTTGCGTCCAATGTTTTTACTATATGGTGCAGTGCAATATTTTCAATATCTGATTTTGAAGTAATCCAAAAGTATTGAGATTAGATTACATTGTTTTTATTCTCCAATGGATTACGTTTCAGATTACAATTTTTTTTATTTATTTTAATCTATATGTCACTGCTACATTTTTCGGGGTGCAGGCTCATTTAAGGATGAAATTTAATAAAAACCTGCATAGACCAACCATATCCCACAATGCCAAACGTGCGTCTTCACTGCAACAAGCAACATTCTCTGATGAAATCTGATTTGTACGTTCCACAGTGAGGTGTAAACTTTAAAACACTGCTGTTGGTTTTCAGAAAAGGCAATTTTTTGTTTGGGTGTTTTACTGTTTTCATTAACTTTCAATAAAAGAAAGTTTGGTTCGTCTTGGATTCGTGTGCAGAATAACACACAACTGTTATAACAGTTAAATCACAGCTGAGGCATCGGATCGCACGGACCGATGGATTTTCCAGAGGCAAGCTGAGCCGAGTAATACAATTTCCTTGTATGTCTATGAAATTACAGTGTGAAATATTTTACTTTGCTTCCATAAGAACAGACTGTTTTGTTTTTTTTACAGGAGGAAAGAAGCTGGTTGTCTCATTGCTTCTCTTGTCTTCTCTTTTATTTTGTAACTAAAATGAATCCTTGTCCGGTGTTTTTTAAATTCATTATCGTTATTAGGTTTAATGGAGGATAGATTTCTGGGGGTCGATACCACCCAAAAAAAATTCAGATATCGATATATATATATTTGAAAATATGGCAATGATTTCTGAGATGTTATTGAACTCTTATGACAAAGAAATGTAATCAAGGTTTGATATTTTACAGTTTAATCATAAACATTATAAATAATTGGCAATAAAAAGAACTGGAATCTTTTTTTAAACTTTTTATGTAAACAAAATCTTCTCTGCATTGTTAAATCTGTCAATTAAACGTTTCCATATCAAAGATCACAAAGATTTACACCGACATAAAAGGATGAAGAGAAGCTTGTTGGACACAAGATCCACATATCAAACGTTCACCAAACGTCAGGAAGTCCCTCTCTAAACATTCTGGGTATTTACTCAACTGTCAGAACATTCATATTGATATTAACCTGCTGCAGACGTTGGGTTACAGTTAAAGCCCCAGTGTGTAATTTTGTAATTTTCCGGCGGCATCTGGTGGTAAAGTTGAAAACCGCAACCAACTGAGCGACCGACAGGGGACACTTAATGGCGGCGCACTGCTGATTTCATTTCTGGTTTCCAGTAGCGTCTGAAAGTATTCTAGATAGTTTAGTTCAAAAACCATATTCAACAGGACGTAGAGACATGGAGACTCACACGGATGTCGGGTCCACCTCATGGAACTGTATTTAATTTTTTTATTCAAACATATATGAACACGTAGTTATGGACAATATGTTAAATTTCTGTGAATAACTTCTTCTAAATATTACACACTGTAACTTTAAAGATGCACGTGCTTTAGTTGAACTGTTACCCAGAATATTTCCAGTCATGAAGATGTTTTTTGTGAAACGTAAACTTGCAACAAATCCACCTGGACACTTACTATATCAAACCTTTCATGTCAATTCTTCTTTGGAGGGAATATAGAAACAGAAACCGACTTCTACAGTGACGCAAACATAGTAAGATGGAAAAAAACTAAAACGTTGTTTCGAGAAAACATCAAAAGTTTTTAAACTCCGCACAAAAGACCTGAAAATGCCGATCCTCTTCCAGGACTTTTCTCCAGCTACAGTTTCAGTAACTGACGCTGGCCTCATTCTATTTCCCAGACAGGAGCGGGAGAAGCATCAAACCAGAGAGACGGAGGTTCTGCGCGAGACGCTCGGCTCAGAACGCCACTTCCTGCAGTCGGTGAGTTACTGTGTCGTGATGGAGGCTTTTGTTCAGGTTCAACAAGAAAAAAGAGTTTTCAGAAAAGGACCCAGTCATTCATATTCCTCCAGCTGCAGGTTAGAACATAAGTTCAGAATTCCAGCTCTTCTTTCGTCACTGGTTCTTTTCAGGCTTTCATCCACTTTTCTTTTTATTGTTTGCAGAAGCTGGACGGCAGCCGAGGAAGTGAGCAGCGTTAGGTTTGGTGACGACGCGGGAAGGTTTCACTCGACTGTCAAAAAACAAACACGCTCAAAGAATGAGGAGAGAAAAGAGTAGAGGGAAGACGGGAAGGAGCAAACAGAGCGACATTCAAAAACTGAGCCTGCTGTAATAACATCAAGTTTCGTCTTTGTGAGGATTGTTTGCTTTTTAATTTAAACTTTGACAAGTTGTACGAAAAAGCGAAAGTTCCCAGAGTAACTTTAGTCACTAGATACACTGACACATTAACACTTAAGTTCCTTGTTACCAGAAAAACTCAAGAAATACAACTTTATTATAGTTAGTTACACTTTTTCAATCTAAATATTATCGTTTTTCTTTTCTCCTTAAAATAAACAGTTCAGGTCTTTGAATTGTTGTGTTATTGTCAAATGTCACAATTTCTTTGCACTAAATTTACAAATAAACACATTCATAAAGTGTGAAGAGGTGGTTAAATATAAAGGGAGCATTCATAATTCATGGACATACTGCCCTCTAGCGTCCAAAGAGTAAAATTACAATGAGTGGGTCGAAAGACTTGAATACTGAAAGTGAACACAATGTGAACATAAATTGACAAATGCAGATTTTAAGGCTAATAAGATTTATGATTAATTTTAATTCCAACACTGAAATTTGTATTTTTTAAATAAAAAATGTTTTTTTTAAAGCACTTACTAATCTTTGGCAGAGATAAACAAGTATGTGCTCACCCAAATGACCATATGTCATTCCAAAATTATAGATATTAATATGCTGCTGTGCATTTACTGTCTGCAGAGATTTTCTCCAGTTCAGCCTGTTTTTTTTTCATCATATCAATCGATATTGATAATAATCCAATTTGTACACTTGACTTAAAACCATTATGAGGAAAGAAACATTGTTTTTAAAAAACAAAACAAACCCACAGGCTTTTAATTTGAAATCAACTCATGTTCATTCAGTTGAGGTGTTACTGTCAGTTGTGGACGGGGTTGTCAGGGATGATTCAGATACTAACAATATATGTGAGTCTGAATCTGTCACATTCACTTATTGTAGGTGAAATAAGAAACATTTTGTCTGCTGCCACCTAGTGAAAAACGTGTGACATGACACTTTACCACCATTAACCCCTCAGTCCACAGAGAGAGAGATTTCTGTAAAATGATGATTAGTGGGTGTGGTCGGGGTCATCCTGCGCGTCGGCTTCTCTCTGATCACAGTGATCGCTAATGCAATGAGTGGAATGTCAATGGCTGCGTAATGAGAACCTGCGTTCTCACTTTGACCCTTCAACCTTGACCTTGACACAGTGGTTAACCTCATTTTATCTCCCATCCGCATCTCGCCATCACGATCATTTCTCTCATAGTCGCTCTCAGGAATGGTGAGTGGCTGTAAAATGAAGTCGGACCTGGAGCGTTGTCGGCGGTGGCGACACAATCGCAGGTGAGTTTTTCTTTTCTTTTATTAGTGTAAATGCACTGATGGTTTATGGTTTATGGACTTCAACTAACGATTATATTCATTATCGATTAATCAGTGTATTATTTTCTCGATTAATCGATTAGTTTGTTTGGTTCATAAAATATCATAAAATGGTGGAAAATGTCGATCATGTTTCCCAAAACTCCAAGATGATGTTTTGTGTTGTCCACACACCAAAGATATTAAGTTCACTGTCACAGAGGAGCAAAGAAATCAGAAAATACTCACATATAAGAAGCTAAAATCAGAGAATTTTGAATTTTCCCCCCCATAATAACTACTTGAACCGATTAATCGATTATGAAAATAGTCAATTAATCTAGCAATCGATTTCGCATACACGTAACTGGACATTTCTCTCCTTTGAACTTGAACAATCTTTTCAGTAACATCATACAACATCATTATATCTTTACTTTTCGGATTTGGATAATGACATTAACCTTTTTGTCCGATGCCACCAGACTTTACTAGTCCCGACTCTTTTACCGTAGTCGGGTATAAACTTGCTTTTATTTGTCTCTATTTTTAAGATTTACCCATGAAGTTCTGTGGTGTGGAGGGGAATGACCCACTGAAGAAGACATACAATCTTGGAAAAGATCTGGGTAAGATTTTATTTTCTCTCTCTTCTCTTTAACTTCTCGTTAGCCCCGGAATGTCGCGTCCTATTTTCTCAGATATTACACAATTAAAGTAGTTCTTTTATTTTTTATTATTCCTTGTGGGCAAGTGGCTTTAAATTAAGGTGAGAGGTCGACCCAGCTGGACACCTCAACACACACAAACACACACAGACACCGCGGTCATCCACAAACGAGACAGGCGTTCTTTGGCTGGCCCTGAACGCCTTGGACCTGCAGCTCAGCGTTGAGCCTCTGGAGGAAGCTGTCGCGCAGCTGGCTCTGGGTCGTCAGGCAGTCCTGATCTTTGGGGAAATACGCAGACTCTGATCCGGAAACTTGACTAGTGGCTTCTGGAGAGGAAAGAAAGAAGGTCAAGTTCATCCACACAACTTGACCATCCTGCATGAAAGCCTCTGTACAAACATGTGAGCCGCCTCGTGAAGACGGCTGGATCTTCAGTGAGTCGTTATTTATCAGATACATAGAGACAGAAAGAAGAAGCCTCCTCACCGTTGCACACAGCCAAGTTGTTTCCCCCGATGAACTGCGTCTCCCACTTATATCCTGTCCTCTCACTGCATTCTTCAAACAAACGACTCCTCCTCAGGAAACTAAAATCATAACCCTGTGAGAGAAGAGGACTGCTGAACTGTCACTGTTGTATTAATACAGGTGATATGTCAAATTAGCATGTACCACTCACGAAGTTGCACAACGGTTTGCAGTAGCGCTTGTTGCCGACCGTGACACAAGCCAAACCTCCGTTGCTGGGCACTTCAGGTTTCGGACATTTCTTCGGCTCAGCACCTTGGCAGTCTACAATAATCAATCAATCAATCAGTCAGACTTTATTCATATTGCACTTTTCATCCAAACAAACCCCAGGGGGGCTTTAGCCTCAGAGTAGGAAGTCCAGTCCCAGGAAGAGTTGTGAGACTCGCAGTATCTTGACACACGTGATAAATGTGGCGCCGCGCTGTCCACGCCAGGAGCGTGACTCAACTTTAAGTTCCCTTAAAGTTTAGAACATCAATCCCAAAGCCAGGTGTAAAAAAACCTTTGGAGGAGTGCGAAATGTCCTCACACCCTCAGGGTCACGATCACACGTGGTCTCCGGCTCATCCTCCTCTTTACCTGTCAGCTGGTGTCGGTGCAGTAAACCCGTCAGATTCCTCATGGACAGCAGGAGTGCAGACGACTGCTGCCTCGTCCACACTGAGGGCAGGTCTGCACTGCACTCCACTGCCCCCTGTTGGCCGGTAACAGACAGCACAGGAACAAAATGAAGAAGTATCTCATGCTGGACAGTAACAGTAGCTGCTCTGGTGAGATAAACATCGATAGTTCACCTTGACATCGGCCGATAGACGCTCCAAGAGGTCCGTCTGTGTGGTGCAGTTCCTCATTACACTTTCAACTTGAGCTGCAGCGACGGACAAGGCTGCAAGCAAACACACACGTACACTAAACAATACATCTATACTTATACACATTCGATGAACGAAAAGGGAGCAGGAAGAAGAAAATTGCCCGCCGGCCTTTCGTATGAATAACGTCAATACAAATGGCCATCCTTTTTTTGATTTCCTTTTTTTTTTTTCAATCCAAACCAAAACAATATAACAGTTATATTAAGCAATAGCCAACATCAGAACTCAATTATCACTCCATATATACATGCAGAAAAAAAATGATTGAAAAATATTCCAATTATTCCAATTCCAAACAATTCCACAGTTTCACTCCGTATACAGAAATACAGATGGGGTGCGAGCATATGGGCTTTTACAAGTTTTTAAACTCTCTATATTTTCCATTTCACACAAACACGTAGAAACCGTGGGATTACCTGCGAGTGAGCAAATCCAGATCCATGTTCCCTTTGACGCCATGGCCTCTGAGTCTGGATGGTTTTCTTTCTTTTCTGATGATGAAAGCTGTGGCAGGCAAATTTATTTACCTTGTGTGAGGGGGCGAAGTTTACAGGATTGGCTAATACTGTATATCGTGGTGTGTATTTCCAAAGTTTAAAAAAACAAAACAGCCTCTTATGTAACATGAACCGTGGCTCTGCGGAGGGAGTTTGTTTGTTTTTGCAGCTGAAATATAAATTCCAGTAATTCCACAAATAAGTGTTTTTCAGATTTCTCTTCAAAAGTGTGTGTGTGTGTGTGTGTGTGTGTGTGTGTGTCCCAGCTTCGTGCTGATGGGGGAGCTGGTAGTACACGCTAACTGCTGCTAACTGCTCTAATTAGTCTTTGCACTGTTCCGTCTTCACACAGCACGTCACCGCTACATCTTCACCCACAATGATGCCAAATGTTGGTATGAAATTCACACACACACACACACACACACACACTCACATTCACCCCCACAACATCAGACACACTGGGTGACTCGGTGTCAGTCGGTGAGTTGTGCCACGGAGGATGACTGTGTGAATAATTCACTGTGGATGTTATTCATTATGGATGTCTGACGTTCTGAGAGCCGATGAATAATTCAAGCTTCGAGGAAGAGTGATCGAGCTCATTAACACCAGAGAATTGCCTCTTTATGTTTGATTTGAGGAGCAAAGATCCGTCGTCACGATGGACTTTTTCGAGAGCCGTCGTCCCTCTTCTTACCGACGTGTCCTCTCACGTGCCTTCGGCTGCAGTTCTTCTCTGGTCAGCTACAAGTCCACACACACACACACACACAGCATGAGCATCCACAGTTGATTGGATGATTACACGTCTTAAATTAATGAAAAATTTAAGCTTAAATCCACAACATTGTGTATGTGCCAGCGGTTCAGAGGATCACTACGATGATGGCGGATGTGTTATTGCTGAAGCTTGTGTGGATTCCTGATGTTGGACATTTAGAATATGAACAAGATACTAAGATATGTGACTATTTGGAGTTATGGCAACCTACGTGACGTCACCCGTTGGTTTGTGAACTGCCGTTAGCATTTTGACCAACCATTGCAAATGGACGTAGCATTGGGGGTGTGGTCTGACAGAGCTTGTCTACTTGTCTGCGCCCGCCTTCATCTGCAACCATGCAATGATTGGACGGTACCAGCTGTCAATCACGCTGTATCCACACTCCACTGTATACGATGCTTTAGCTTCTGTTTTAGCTAATGTCCAACTTCCTCTCTCACGTGCTGCTAAGCCCACTTTCCTAGACTTGTCTAGTTTAATAGGATGTGAACATGCCACGTGAATATTTCACCCTAAAGTTCAAATATTTCACCCTAAAGTTCAAATATTTCACCCTAAAGTTCAAATATTTCAACTCGTCTTTGCGTTATCCGCTTCGCCCGGCGCCAGTGACGCACAATTTCAGGTCTTTGCATTGAATTCTCATGTAATCTCGTCGCTTCTGACTTCTGTTCTGTGTTTTTGTCTGTTGATGACACACTGAGCACAAACGCACGTACTCGCTACTCATTCATACTAACAGGAGGCCAATGCCCCTTGGTACACACACACACACACACGATAGTCCTTTGTGACTGTGTGGTATAAAAGCGATGATGAATGGCGTTCATGATAGCAACACGCTCTCCTCTCAGTCTAACCTTTCCCAAATACTCGTGACATTCCCCCCGCGGCGGCGGCTCCTCGTCTTCCTCCCTCACAGGCGTTGTGCCGAATTAGCCGACCATGGAAGAAAAAACAAAAAACGGCTTCTCTGTTGTCAAACGATTCTCACGGATGAGCCGCGGAAAGCAGAGAAAGTCGGAGCTAATTGGTATTCAGCGAGACGCCGTGCTACCTGTTTCAAAGACTTTTCTCCTGTTTGGGAGGATCACTGTGCCTCCGGGGAAAGTTTGAATGCAATTGCAGCTGATAAATGGCTAATAAGGTCTATTAGCTCATTTTAATTACCCCTTTGCTTTTTCTAAGGCTGATTTATTTTTCTGGAGCTCACAGAAGCCGCATCAGTTGCGGGTCGTTGTTAAAAGGCGCCCGTGAAAGATGCTTTTTGAAGACTAATGCGCAGATTTTCGAGCTCTTAGAGAGACAAGAAAACTGATCTCCTCAGTGGAAAAAAAGGCTTTTCTGTCTAAACAAAAATCAGAAGGGTAGATAGAGTGGATCAGGGAAACGGGGCAGTTGAAAGTGGGGCCCGATGCCTCCGGCTGATCCGTATCAAACACTGGAAGCACGGCAGGAGTTTCCGACCTCGTACACCAATTAACAAACTATCACAGGGACGGAAATGTCTGCCGCCGGGACCAGAACGTTCTACACAAAAAAGTGTGAATATCATAGTTGACTGACAGCTCCGCTCATCGTTCATCTCCTAATCTCCGACTCCATTATAGATTACACAAAGTAGTGGAACGTCGGAGAGGCTCCACTCTCAGGGAAACTGCAGGGGGGAGAACATTTTTCTTCAGCCTCTCTACTTTCTAGATGGATTCCTCTGAGTGAGCCGCCGCTCACACAGTCACTTAGTCAGTCAGTCAGTCTGACAAACACGCCGACTGCTCGGCACGTACAGGGACGAGAGAACAGCCACGTACTGATGCAACAGCCCCTCGCTCCCTCACACTCTCACACACACACACACACACACACACACCAGATGGAGGAAACTATTAATTTATAAGATGCAAATGCGAACGTGGGAGAAAAAAGAAATGATGCCGCTGTCTCCGAACACCTGTTTCTCCAGCAGCCTATACCGAGCTCTTGTTTACCACCTGTCCCCCCCCCCCCCCCCATGTTTACCATCGAACCTTTTTTCTGTATTTGTTCCTTTTTGCTAATCACTCACTGTATTTACCAAGTGGAAACTCATAGTGAACACTATACAAGCAGAAGAAGAAAAAAACAACCCATAAAGACGAAGTGTTCTAATGCAATATTACTAATGCACGTCTATTTAATGGTCGTCCCTTCTTGCCCCCCCTCGACTCTCATCACTGTCACATCAGCACCGTGCTCAGGATGTGAAGTAGGAAGTGGCGCGACATTAAAAAGAAAAAGGCCTGCTGCATCGTCTTTGTCAGAGGTGGAGATTCGCTTCATGGGAGAGAGCGACACACACAGAGAAAGGCTGAGAGTTCATTGTTCTCCTCTTTTCAAGGGTCAGCACAGCTGCCAGGAGCTGACAGGGGGCCAACAACCTGGAGCCAGTTTCCTTTTTTCAGACGTTTTATAAAGAACAAAAACACAACGCGCAGCAATGAAAAGCTTTTAGGAAAGAACACGAGGAGGCCTTGTTAGTGATCAGTACAGTTTCCACTGAAAGAACCCAAACATCCAAAGTCTTATTCCTGCTGGTGATTCTATTCTTATGTCGTTTACAGGCTAACGTCTCTGATGTCCTGCTGCAACACATTCATGTTGTGATGTAATAAAATCACATCCGTTGTTTTCCTGGTTGGATTACGAACAACGATGGATTCTCTGCAAGTGTCCCAATCAGGTAATGCTAACCGTTTTTTAATATTGTAATAATGCCATGTCATAATGACCTCATAATGACGTCATTTATACCATGTGAGGACCTACGATCGGTTAATCTGAATAAACTGTCGATCCTGTTCCTCAACTTATTGACTTCACTATATAATGTCATTTTCTGACCTCATTGTGACGTCATGGTGATGTCATTCCCTCCGTATGATCGTAAACAAATTATTTTTCGATCTATATAAACTGTGTTTATTTGTGAAGATATGTCTGATTTCTTTATTGTATTTTATTTACCATGTGTGGTTGACGTGCAAAAAAAACTAAATAATTCCAAGCAAAGCGGAGAGAGACACAGAATATAAAAGAAAGCCAACACTTAAATACTATAATAATATAATAATGTAGAAGCTTTAAAACCAGCCAGGACTCGTGTCTTTTCAGCTCCAGGGATAAAAAAACATTTGTTTCTCTTGGACTGGATTTCAAACGACTGCAGAGTTTTAACTTCTTACATTAGTTTGAGGAGGAATGCAGAATGGGCCAAGTTGTCTCCAGCTGCGGACGCTTGGCACTTCCTGCCGGACTTGTTCCCGACGAGGTCTGGAGCCTCACAACTGGGAGTTTGCCTTCCACATCAAGCTTCCGGGGAAATCACCTTTTAAATGAGATGCCACCAAACATCTGTGAATCGTAATAACATTAAAAAGAAGCAGGGGAAAAAAAATAGCAACTGGCAAACATTTGATTCGGCTGCGTTTTCTTTTTTTCTGTCTTGCTTCCCATACTTAGTCATTTGCCGTTTCCCCGGAGACGCTGATTCTGCTAATAGTCCCCAGGATGGCAAAAGGCTTTTCAGATTAGTTTTTCTAAAAGCGGCTTGAGGATTCTTCCTTGTTGTGGAGTTTTGGCTCGACAAAAAACGGTCCGATCAATTCCCGAAAGAAAGCGGGAGTTTCTATTGAGACACATTTTGAAGGTTGAATTGCAGCAGTGCTATTTTTGTCATGCGATGTGTGTGAATAGTGTGTCGCTAATGTGTTTGCATGTGTTGACTTGCACGTGTGTGTGTCTGTGTGTCTGAGAGAGTTATGGGTTTAATTTTCCCCTGTATGCGACAGTAAATGAGCGCTGTTTGAATAAAGCTACTGAGGCTCATAAAAGTGCCCGTGTTGAGATAGTGGATCCAGTTAAGTTCGTCCTCACATCTGAAGCAGATCGAGCTGATTGGCAGCGACGGAGATTGAGAGCAGAAAAAAGAGGGTGTTCTTCTTCCCTCTGCTCTCCATCAGTTATGAAATCTTTTTAAATTCCAGTTCAGGATGTTGACGATAGACAAGATCTGGATTTAGGAAAACAAAACGTGGGTGGAGACCCAGTCATCCACGTCTTCACCTCATCCAGCCCGCAGCAAATGTATTTCCCCGTTACTCATTTCATTTCCTTTTTCCGACTGTTGTGGCAAAAAGAAAAGAAAAGACATAAAAGGAGCCATTTCGCTGGCTTGACAGTCATAAGCCAATTTTTCCCCTCAAACAGATGATTATAAATCCAGACATTGAACCAATTTGTAAGGAGAAGTCTTAAAAATGACTCCACAGTAAGTCTTTGCAGCGGTTATTATGTCGGCATTAAGTGCAGATTTATTCACACGGCCTCATTTTGGATGGTAAATGTTGAAATTTTCCACGGTGGACGACAAAAGAGCAGCAGATTTACTGCGGAATAAACCGCCTTTGTGTTTTGTTTTTATATTAATGGCCCGAATGAAAAACTCCCTCGTACGGGCGCGGCGGTCCGCGGGGATCGGGACCACGCATCGCCTGGAACAATCATTGCAATTTAATTGCACGGGGGAAATGTTAATAAGATCACAAGACGGTATAGAAACGAGGACACGCGTGTTTACATCCACATCAGTATTTCAGCATTAAATTTGCATGTCTTAACGGGCAGCATGAATAAATAAAACGCAGGAGTTTATTGTGCTCTTCACCTCACAGATGCCCATGTTTCCGCCGCGCAGTGCGTCTCCACAGGTCATTACCACGTCGTGCTCCCTGGACACTTTGCTTCTGAGCTATTTGGTCCAACTCGGTAGTGATCTATGGTTTTTGAGAGATGCCTGTGAGGACTTGTGTGTCTTCGATGGGGGGAAGCACGGATGAAATATTTCTTTTGCACCTCCACTAATATCAGAAGAATTTGTGTTGGGGTTTATTTATGTGTACGGAAAGAAGGGAAGAAGGACGTTCCCCGGAAAATCCAGTCAAAGGAGCATTTCGAGATGTTCGTCAAAGGAGATTAGATCAGGGTCGAAAGTCACTGTCCGACCTCCGTAGTTTTCAGCTGCACCTCTGGACAGACCACACATTGAGTTAAATCAAACACTGCAAGATGTAATAAATAATCCATTCAAATGTTCTCTCATATTAACTTGAGTGTCGGGTTCATTCTGCCTCATGATTTATTACTTTGAGGTTATTTTAATTTTCACATTCTGTGACTGTCAAATATTCCCACTCTCCGCCGCTCAGGTGCCTCGAGCTGACGAGCTGATGTCGCCGACAGAGAAACGTTGGACGAACCGAGCGGCTCGCTGCCGTTTGAACAACGTGAACGTGCCGCTCTCGTCCTCACTCCTCTGAGAACAAACCACAACCAACTGTAGAAAAAAATCTCATTAGACTTTTTGAAAGCTGCACCTTTCAATTTCTGTATTTATTTATTTCCCTCATCATCACACACTGCATTTCTTTTGACTGACAGTTGGTGTTTGTACACCAACAGGAAACGTTCTCCGCGGGGGGAGGAGGATGCGTGGAATGAGTAGATGAGCAGCGTGCGAGCTCATGCACAGATGATTGCGCCACCTGAAGCTTTGTGACTAATTGACGGATATTTGTCTGCAAACAACTGCAGCTGGTGTGGAGTTCAGAATCCTGTGACCCCGCCCACTGACAGGTTTCATAAGGCCACAATGTGCTCTGCTGTCTGGTGCAGCAGGTGGAAATAAAAAGACACCTTTTACCTTCATACCTTGACAACTGTAAAAGGTCGAGTTATGGGTTATCTTTGATTTAATCATGAGCAATAATCCCTCCCCGACTTTTTCTGTTTCATTGGATTATGGACCACAAACATGCGTCTGTCTGGAAAAAGAAGAAAAGGATGGTGTTCATGGATATTTTATGGATTCGCTGCTTTGTTGGACTTTATAGAGAAATGGTGGAATGAGCGTCAGACGCTTGATGAGGTAAAAGATGGATGAGAGGAATTTTGTCCATCTTCTTCGTGTCTCCCTGTGAAGTTTTCGTGGGGGTGAACCCTCACGAACTGGATGAAAGCTGACGGCTCTAAAGTTTATGGCGTGACGGACCAGACCCATCCCAGATGACATAAAGTGAAGAACAGACCAAACCATCACCTCTCCCCCCTCACCACTTGTTACAGCCCCACAGGAAGTAGAGCCTCAAACAGAGAGGTGAGTAGGGGGTTCCCAAAATAAAAGCACAACATGGCACAAAATGACTTCTTGTTTTCCGACTTCACAACAGTCATGTGTTCGTGTGTTTTCACACCTTCAGTGAAGGCGACGGCTCTCAGCTCCCTCACTGCGACATCACATCTCACCAGAATAGACGTGTGATTTCCCTCAGGGTTGTTCAAAAACTGTACAGTGAAGTTATAATTGAGTTAAACTCTGACGGTTGCGTGACTGTGACAGATTCTTGGAAACCTCTGTTACTCTCTCACGTCAACACGACTTTGTAAATTAAACTGCTACCTGTTTACCTCTTGGACCCGGGCCCCCGGCTGCATAATTAAACTGCACTAGAACGGACGAGTCACTTTTCTCTCTGAGCCTCGTTGAACATTTTCTGACTGTCAGTTTCGCTTTAATTAATATGTTTTCAGCCGAGAGAAAAAGAACGAAGGAATTTCTATTTAACGAGGAATAAATGGCGCCGAGTCGTGTCATTGAATCATGTTGCAGACGATCCAGCGGTGGTCGGCCCCTCAGGTGGACCATCTGTCCAGACAGACAGACAGACAGACAGACAGATGGCCTCACATATTAACTGGCCCCGGGGCCCCCGCACACGCAGACAGACCGAGAAGAAACCTGGAGGCTTTCCACATCGCCCCCCGTGCAGAGCAAACACACAGAGACTCACAGATGTGCACACTGAAAAACACACGGAGAGGGTAACGGGATTCTGTCACACGGAGCACAGCTGACTGAGGTAGAGGTCATAAACGCCGCCGCCTCACAGTAGACGTTAAATAAATGTTCCCAAAGACGTTTCTGTCACGTGAGGTCGTCCTTATCTCACTGATGTTTGTTCACGTGTTCATGTTTCTGATCACTCTGCTTTTCATTAGTTAGTCGATGATATAACAATGGGCTGAGACGTCATGATTGACAGCTGACGCTGACTGATTGGTCGAGCACATTCTCTGGGTACGTAGTGTGTGTAATCAAGAGCAAGAATCTAGACTTTGACTATACAGTATGTGACACAAAATTAGACTTTAAAAATAACAATCAAAACAACAATAGAATTTTATATGGAAAATCTTTTCTCTCTCTCGTTTTGCTCTGACTGGCCTCCCCTCAGGCGGAGTCCGTTTCTTTCACAGCTTCTGAGCTGCAGCTCTTCTTATCCGCCCAAGTCATTTTCCTTCCAGTGATTTTGTAATCAGCCTCTCATCATCACGACCGTCTCCGGCCCGGTCCTAATAGCTTTACCCGTGGCTGATATGAGCTCCTCGTCTCTGTACACCATTAACCTCTTTAATGGAGGCGTGACCCCCCATCTGCGGCCCCCCACTTCCTCGTCTCCCTCTCGGCCCCATCGCGAGCGATGGAAACCATTCTACGTGATATCAACTGTTGTGGCTGCGACCGTCGGAACTATTGACTGACGCAGGAATCGTTTGATCGCGTTGCTGCTTATTTTTTCCCCCGAGAGGATCTGTGGGACCGTAGTTTGATCTCAACGTCACGTACCAGATGCCTGCAGGTTCTGATCTCAGCAGCAGCTGTCGCTCCACTGGGTCAATGCTCGTGTGACTAAATAGACAATAAGAAAATCTGGGTTTTGAAACTGGAATAGCGAAACCCCCTCCTCCCTCAGAGGTTAGAACTTTACTACCGAATGGGTCTGTGTAAATTACCCCCCCCCCCGTCTGACCCTTTAATACTGTATCTTACTTAAAAAGACAAGAGAGCTCCGGGCACTGTGCACCTTCTATGCCAAAATAGTTCAGGGATCTGTTGGCATTTAATTGGACGTAAAGCACTTTTTTTTCTTTTCAAAATATGAAGTCATAAGCTGTATCATGATTAATGAACTGCAGACGGGAGCGAATCTGGGGGAACCCTAAACTTCCCGAGAGTTATCGTCCGTGTCCGTAAGTGCCGATGTTCAGCAGGGTGCGTTCGAGAGCCGGTATCGAGCCGCGGCCGACGGAGGCGTATGCAGGCGTGGCGGTTCTGGCTGGTCCCAGCAGCGAGCACATACTGTACAGGGAGAACGTGTGTTATTCACTTCACCACCTGCTCTGCTAACAGCGAGAAAAACGGCAGCCGCACGACACTCGTGGGTGAGTACGTCTGTGATTACATCAGAGCTGTGCAGGCAGGAGAAGGGCAGAGTCGTATTCAGGATTTCGAGGCTGTGATTACTTCCTGGAAGCAGTTCTGACCCCATGGTGCGTCAAATCAATTCAAAGTTCATTGATATACAGTAGCCACATTTCATACATCAGGTGAAGACTGTGTGATGAAAGGCAGAGACATGTCATACATGTCAACAGAGAATAAGATAAGAGATTAATAAACGTTATGTCTGTTAGAGACATATTCTGCTTTTTCAGTTTTCTACTGAAACGCCTCCACGATGTTACGGACGATGTTACGGACGATACTTCTGTAACGTCGTGATGTCACAGTTAACATCAGACGTTAAAACCGAAACTAAAACCTTGCAAAAAATATAATGATTCATTTGCTTTAAAAAGATTTTTTTATTGTGGATTAAGTGATGAATCATCAAAGTACGAGTACTGACAGAATATATTAAGGATATATTATTTTTCCAATACTAGAATATAAAAAATTTCTTACACTGCAATCATTTTTAAATCACTGTCCAGCAATTTTTTTTCAGAAATGTTTCACGAGTCAAAGACAGTTAACCAAACGTCTGTGTAAAATACATATGTATATATGTATCTGAATGACCAGATTACTGGAGCAGATTACAGCGAACTCGAGGTTATGATGCTCATTAAATATTCATGAAACGTGCCGTCACGGTGACTTTTTTCTAGATTTTCTTCAGCAAAGGTTTCGAGTCTAAAAAACATTTATTCGCCTGAAACCCGTCGTCCCCGCTGTGTCGTTACTTCCTGGTTCCGTTGGCGCTGTGATCGCGAGGACGTTAATAATTAATGACAGAATACTGGAGCCTCACAAATTCCTCACAGATAAAGTGTCCGTTTAAAGAAAAACTAACACGAGTAACAACGGTTACTCGGACAAATAAGAAGAAAAAGAAAACTCTTTGGGAATTGAGCTGGAGTTTAGGTCAAATCCTCCGGAAGGACTTTGTGCCCCATCACTGCAGTGAGACAGTGTAGTGTGAGACCCTCGACGGAGCTGAGCCGCAGCCAGCAGAGACGCTCCGTAATCCAGCCATGATTGTTTTCTCCCCGCTGATGCTATTATATGAGAATCCCTTTCTCCCGACTGGAGAGCAGAGTCAAAAGATGATTTTTGGTTAGAAATCATCAATAGAATAGAAGGCAGTACAGGTACTTTGTGTTACTCCCAGAGTCAACCAGGGATCTAAATATTAAAATAAAATAATCCAATAAAAGTCGAGACAAAATAGAAATAACCACGATCTGAATCAGGATTTTTCTCTCCATCTAGGCTCTCAGGTGAGCGTCTTATGTCAGAAAAAGTCACATGAAAATAAGATATATATATATATATAAAACATAACAGCACCATCAGCACAATACTTAAAGCTCCCACAGTGATTGTGGCGATAATACAGTCATGCTGTCTGCAACAGAAGTGGGACTGAAGTATCCATAAGCAAATAAGTTACTCCAGTAATCTGCAGTCTGGATTACTGTACTTCTCTCTGGTTCATTTCTGCAGTAAAGACGTCCGGAGGCGTTCACCGCTTGTTTTTACTCGTCGACGATACATTTCAAACTGTGCAGCTGTCGTCACAGACTCCTGTGGGTTCATCCGGACCAAACAAACACTGTTATGGCTGATTCACTGCGACAGACTTCGCTATGGACGGACTTCAAAACACGTGCAAGCCTAGCCACGTATAAATGCTACATATAACCCCGAAATTCAAGAGTCGCTACGGTGTCGCTTCCCTGCGATCTGTACGATCCCACTGAAAAGCTGTAAAGCATGTACCAAATTAAGATGAAGATTGTAGGAAGGCTCGTCCAGTGTGGAAGGCCATCTTGTGCTTCGGTTCAACGTCGAGAGAACAACGCCTGCCGTTAACGATCTCTCCATTAGATGCTCTCGTTGTTGTTGATGAAACTGAAGGCGGTTAACAGGAAGTTGTATTCATGGGGAGTCACGGTGCTGAGCGGATATTAGATTCTGTAGATTCATCAGGTTGTAATTTAATCTGAGCAGCAGCAGCAGCAGAAGAAGAAGGATCACGAGAGGAAACAGTAACACATCAGACACACGTGCACACGCACACACACCTTCCTCCATCCCCCTCATCTACTCCCTCCCTCCGCTCATCTGCGGCTGCTGACACAGTGCACTAATCACCGGCTCCATAAATCAATGGGCCCGGCCAATAACCATTATTTCAAATTAGAGCTGCTCGCTCCTGCGAGGGAAAGCAGCTGACACCTTCATAAAGGCCCCTTTCATTAGCGGCTATCGACCTGGCCGAGCTAGACCAACACACACACACACACACACACACACACACACACACACAGCGGGAGGCAGAAACAGCAGGGGGGTGAGGGGGGTGGTTTGAAAAAGAGAAGAAAAACACAGGCTGCTGGAGAAAGAAAATCCAAAGTTGTTTCCAGTAAATAAATCTTGGCTGCGAATAAATTCCCTCTGCCAGAATTTATCCTCCTTTAACAGATGGGATTGGGTTCACTGCTTCTGAGAGGCAGAATCTCTATACGTGTGTGTGTGTGTGTGTGTGTGTGTGTGTGTGTGTGTGTGTGTGTGTGTGTGTGTGTGTGTGTGTGTGTGTGTGTGTGTGTGTGTGTGTGTGTGTGTGTGTGTGTGTGTGTGTGTGTGTGTGTGTGTGTGTGTGTGTGTGTTCTGAGGCAGGGAATGGCATCCTCCTCTCTGTCTCCCCCTCCGTTCCGTCTCTCTCGCTCCCCCTCAGCGTGGATGTGGGTCACGTGTTAATCAGCAGCGGCGGGTCGAGGTGGATGTCGCCTCCACCCTCCACCCGGCTGGACGCCCCACAGCTTAAACACACCGCCACTCACGCTGTTGGTTTATAGATCACTAATATGTAAAAAGGGAAACTTGTTTGTGATTTCTCTTTTTCTCTTTTTCAGGCTGGTGTTCACTCGGTGACCCACAGGTGGCAGTGTGGGACCAGCCGCCGGTTTGTGCCGCAGGTCGTCGTCATTCACTCTGTTGCTGCTGGTGACAGAAAAACAGGCAGGTTCAGGTCAACACACACACACACACACACACACACACACTCTGCTTTCTCCTGAGCCAGTCATGAACGATGACGGTCAACAACATAGCACAACAAACACTCCGGTGCAGATTTAGATGCGGGAGGAGGTTTTGTTTGTGTTTACCTTCGCTCAGCTTGAGTGGGTGGTGGGTTAATCGTTTGCTCTGTGCTCACGTGAAGATTCCGTGGTGCAAGAGCACAACACAAAGCTTTATTTACCCCCCCCCCCCCGCTGGATCTACGAGGGAGGGGGCTCCCTGTGGACTCAGGACCACAGAACCACCTGATACCAGAGCCTGACGTTCACACTTCGTCTCCTACGAGTCAGTCGCTCGCATTCGAACCTTAAACCCATCTTGCGTGACTGTTTTTTGAAACATCTCGATGGCATATGTGCCAACTCTTACACAATCAACTGAAGATCTATTGTGACTCTGCAGATACCATAGAACAGTGAGCGTCTGAAATCATGTTTCCCAATTTCTTTCTTTTTTTCTATGCTTTCTTGCAATTTCGGTTGAACAAAAGCTCCTCACGGGATTAGGGAGAGCCAAAACCATCTGTCAGTATTTGAAAGATGGCGATTGTGTCTGCCAATCAAAATGAAGAACTGGATTCAGAATGTCAACATGCTGCAACGATGCAACGATCCATTCGTCTCTGTAACGGAGAAACGCAGGCAGGTGAGCGAACAGCTGAGTGACGCGCACAGTGCCTTCTGGGTAATGCAGTTTATCAAAGGACCCTCACGAATGACCCACGGAGCTGGAGAGGTTCGACGAGCACGGCAACTTAAATAACCCTGGGAATGGATGAATCAAGATGAATCAAGATGAAACATTTACTTTAAACCAATTCATGGACTCGTGGAGAGCGATGGCTTAAATGACTTTTTTCTAGTCAAATACGCTCGTGGGCTTTCTCTCTCTCTCCCTGTGAGTGGGGAGACGTGGAGATTAATTCATCACATTCATGTCTGCGCATGAAGAGCGGAGCTGGAGTCGGGAGGCGATTAGCCCGGCTTAGCACGGAGACGAGGCACAGAGAGAGAGAGAGAGATCCTCCAGTGTTGGTTCTGTCCAAAGTAATAAAACTAACAAACTACAGAAAAGCGGATTTACTGACATTCTGTTCTTTGGGCGAACACACTACCCTGTTGACCCTGTTTCTTGATGAGCAACAGTTGGATCTTTCGCTGGTGCTTCTGTGCGGCCAGAACTTTGTTGAGCAGACGAGATACAAGTTTCCACGTATTTTATTCGTGTACATCTTTAAAATTGAGGTAGAGAAAGTGAGGGTGACAAACATGTTGACCTTTTTCTCCCCCATTTTCTTTCCCTGTCTTCCTCCGGTTATTTTCTCCTTCCTTTCCGACCATTTGTCTTCATTTGCTCTGCGAAAATGATGATGTTAAACATAACTCAAGTCTCCGTTAGTGGAGAGGACGACCCAGTTCCCCCCCGCGGACTGGCAATCCACCACCGCCTCCGTCTCATCGCACTGTCCCACGCCTGTTTCTCACGGCCTAATTTTATTGATGGCGCCGTCTCACAAAAGACCGGAGAGCGAGTCAGTTCGATTTTCTGCTGCAATCTTGTGTAATTTTTTTCATACACACCTTCTCTCTCCTCTCAGAGCCGTTAGAGGGAGAGGTTAGTGGATCATAATGAAGGGGGAAATTGGTAAAAGCCAATTCAAATAGAGAACTTCTGCTCGAAGACACAATTGGAGGTGAATGAAGACGAGAGAGGAGCTAAACGACAGTTTCCAGTCTTTCCCGCACTTTGCACTACGAGTGTCATCGTCACGTTTTACAGCCACTGTGGCTACTTCACGGCATCGTGGACAATATGTGAGGCCCCTTAAACCAACAACGCAACATCGTGACCGTGGCCAATAACTGCCCCTGCACTGCCCCCTGCTGCTCGTATGCACATGGCATCTTGCAGACGCGTAGCAGTGTTTTAACTGACGCACCATACGAACGCAGCACGTGTGGAGGCATAACACACTCTTCTCCCGCCGTCTTGTATCTTAACTGTTGGGCTGTGTGATCGCCACAGAAGGTCAAGATTGTTTTTGTCAGTTGGCTAAAAGCCCTGGAGGCTGCAACATGGTCCTACGCAAACATATGAAATATGAATGCAATATTATTTTATTTTTTATGTGCATGTACCGCCATGCAGAGAAACTTTATTCATTTATTTAAATGATATTCCTGCTGTTGGAATAACTTGATGTAAACACTGTTTAAAAGTCAATGGCTGGTGTGTGTGTTGTGTGTGTGTGTGTGTGTCCTTGATGTGCTCAGTTGGAACAGACGCAGGACGCCGCTCGCTGAGGGCGGGGCCTCTGGGACGATGTTGTACAACGCCAGACACACTGTGCTGGCAGCGTTAGACCGGTGACGTGACACGAACTGTCAGGTCACCGTATGTTTGAATTGTTTTGTTTGCGTGTACTTGTGAACAACTTGACCCTGTGTGACTGACCTCTGACCTCATCCAGGCCACTGTGTGTGTGTGTGTGTGTGTGTGTGTGTGTTTCAGTTGTTCTGCACAATGAAAGATCAGATTATAAAGCGCAGGACTTTTGAGTCGTCAGTTGAACCGGAGGCTTATTTCTGACTTATTAAAGGCATTTTTAATCAAATATTCAAACACCGTGCCTTTTGGCCACAGCACTTCATAAACGAACTGCGTCCAACCGAGTCTCGCTGTCGGCCAAATGATTGTGAGGTGAGCTGGACAGCAGAGCAGAAAAAGAAGAAAAAAAAGCTGGGGGATATGAGGCTAAGTCCCTTATTCTCTCCTCGTCTCTCCCTCACTTTATCCACAGTAATCCGCAGGAGCCCCGGATGATAATGGGCAAAGGATCACACACACACACACACACACACACACACACACACACACACACACACACACACACACACACACACACACACACACTCAGTGACGATGCTGAAGGTGCAGGTTCCTCTGTCTCACATGTATCCGCGGTGATTTTCGCTGAGCGACAGGATTTCCGTGTTTTGCGTCTCTCCGTCCACACGTTCCATCATTTCTTATCCTCTCCTCCTCATACGGTGCAATTTTTTATTTCATACTGCATTATATGTTTAATAGTTTAAAAGGTCAAATTCAATATCAATCGAAAAAAAAACTCTGAGCTCTTTGAAAATGAAACTTCCTTCCCTCTCTGTACATTTCCGTGGCGGAGGAGTTAGCGTGCGGAGGACGGTTGGTCGACGGATTAAAAGGCAGCACTTTGTTGCTGCACTGACCCCACCCGGTGGTCAATATTCTAACGGAGACAAATCAAATGCCCCCCGATGTCCGGTAGCCCGGGGCCATTAGGGCGCTTTTCAAAGTGCTCGGATCTCGAAAACCTTTGCAGAGTCACAAGAGGCAAATGCTTTCAACCGCTGCCCAGCAGCAGCAACATCCCACAGAGCCGCAGAAAGATCCTCCCCATCCGTGCCACATGCCGATACTCTTATTGCTCCCTCTCCCGTTCTCACGTCCAGAGGTTCGTACCTTGTGGAAATACACGTTCTCCGGTTCTCTTAGTTCTTCACTAAAGAGTCAGCAAGCGGACGCCCACCGTGTTTAATTCACCCTCTAGTGTTCAGAGAAAAATGTAAAATGACCTGTCTGTCTCAGACTACAGCAGGTTCAACCAGGGCCGGATCCAGGCTGATCATGACACCGGGGGCCCTCCGATTGTAAGCACTAAGGGCCCTGGCATTCAAGTCTTTGGAAGAACTGTACGGGTCCAAGGCCCCACTGGCCCGGTCCATAATCCAGCCTTGGGTGCAACACACCTATGGGGCCCCTATAGGGCCAAAATGAGTTGTGGGCCCCTACTGACGCCCCCGGGACCACAGAGGCGCCTTCACAGCAGAGAACAAGTGTCGGCTGGGTTGTTTTTTTCCCTGCATGTCAGTTTGATGAAACATAATTCTACGTTCTGTCGGATTATTCACCGTGTCTGAACAGAACAATATGGACTAAAATAGAGGAGATGATCTCTGCCTGTTGATGTGGTTTGTAATTGATCGCCAGCTGCTGGGCACATTGTCTCTGGGCGATGATAAATGTTGAATCCACTACAAGACGGGACCTTCACACGAGGCACCGGCGCCGGCCCAGATTTAAGAGCCTTATCGTTTCCACCAGCTGCAGCGGCACGGCGGGTATTGTTTTCACCTTGTGAGTGTGTGTGTGTGTGTGTGTGTGTGTGGGGGTGTGTGTGTGTCATCATAGCTAAATGTTGTCGTGGAGACACCCACTGCAGAGGGAACATTGACAGGTGCTTATTTTTCTGTCAGTCAGTCTGTGGACAGAGCTTGTTTTTTGTCCCCAGGAAACTGGAGCACGAAGCTTCACAGGTGAAAAAAGTAAAAGAAAATGCCTGCAGCTACATCACAGAAGTAGCTAATATGGCGTCAAAGTCAGTCGGAACTCTCTTTAGCCCTTTTCACACGTAAATTCCGGTAAAATGTCCAGACGCAATTTTGCCGAGATTTTCCGGAGTTTGTCACATATGACGAACGCAGCAGGAGATTGTCCGAGTCAGACGCGTTCACGACAGCGGGACGATCTCCGCAGCATCTCTCTCTCTGGGTAGAGCAGCGAGGCAACAGTCATCAACTGGGAATCTTTTTTTGCCGTAATTTCGCTGAGAATTTTTTCGTGATTTTAGGGAGCGACCGGGCGGGAAAAGTTCCAGACAATGTCCGGAGCTACATGTGCGTTCTCACGTACAGCCTCTCAGGAAAGTGTCCGGACTTCAGTGCCTGTCCACATTTCATCCATACAAAACTGCAAAAAACAACAACGTGGAGCCGAGACGTTCACTCGGGATCCGCCCCGAGCGCTCGGACTGAAGAGCAACCGTCCGAGTCCCTTCAGAGGAACTGAGTCAGAAGTGACGGGCACGGGGAAAAACAACGGGGCCCGAAGGTGTCGTCATCCATAACCGCCCCGCACTGAACCTCCCACACGACCACGTGGGCGAGAGCAGCTCGGATCTGTGGATCACGTCGTGACAAACACACCAACAGCCCACAGCTGCCTGTTCGCTGCGGAGACCGATCTACCTGAACTGACGTAACGCACCGAGCAGATTATTATTATTATTATTATTATTATTATTATTATTTTTATTTTCTAATTCACTCAGCATGAAATAAGACTACAAAGCTCGACTTTACTTTACTTTGTCCAAAACCTTTATATATATATATGACGATATGTGTCCGCTGGTCATCTTGTGTCACTGGGACTCTGTCGCCCCCCGGTGGCCTGAACACGCTGAGCGCAAACCCACACAGGTTCTTTTTGTAGCCACTTAACACACTCACAGTGCTCCAGCCGTCTCTGGGGCCTCCGCCACGCCACGCTCACTTTGCGCCGCGCTTTGTTAAACATTTGCTAAATCTAATGCTGTGGGCTTAATGATCCGGGAGTTCCCTCACATTTAAAAAAAGCGCAGCTGTGTCACTGTCGCCGGAGCGGCGGCGGCGCTCACCCGAGCGGCCGGTTAAGGCACATTGACTCTGTGTGTTTAAGCGTTTGAGTCGAGATCTAGATGAGGTTTTTCGGGAGCTGTGCAAAATCTGGACTGTGAGACAAAGTGGAAATGTAAAGTGGAGGATGTTTTACGACGACGTTCCACACGCAGCAGCCGAATCGATCACATTAGCAGAAAAACTACTACTACATCTTTTCATCCGACGTTAAAAAAGCCCTCCTTTCAACATGTCAGAACACAAGGCAAAGTACAAAGTAGAGCACGAGTTGCTGATTCCTTGGAGTTTTTGAAAAACTTCGCTGAGCTAAATCCTCTTGGCTGCAGCCGTCGTCACATTGATGTAAAACACGGGAAAGGTTAAATATAAAGCGTTTAAAAGCATCTTTGGAAGATGTTGCAGCCTCCGTCTGACATGCATCATTTCCGTCACGGCCGAAAGCACTGATGCAGCCATGATGTGTGTGTGTGTGTGTGTGTGTGTGTGTGTTTAAAGGGAGTGTTAAATGATTTAAGGCGGCTGCAGAGCCGCAGCCAGACGTCATCGATGTGCTGAAGGTTGCTGTCAAGGTGGAAACGCAGGTGTGTTGCGTCGACTTTGTCTTTTCAGTCGAGCAGACATCAGACAGAAAAACGTATTCTGGCTCCACGCACACGGGAAAAAGAAAAAGGAAAAACACTCAAGCAAAGAATTCCCATGCCTCTCACGCTCGCACGGAAAAAGAGTCCCGCGCAGGCGCGAACCTGTCGGGATGAGGTGACTGCTCCTGACATATCAGTTTGACCCTGGCGTCACCGGGGGTCGCGGCTGCAGTGTGTGTGTGTGTGTGTGTGTGTGTGTGTGTGTGTGTGTGTGTGTGTGTGTGTGTGTGTGTGTGTGTGTGTGTGTGTGTGTGTGTGTGTGTGTGTGTGTGTGTGTGTGTGTGTGTGTGTGTGTGTGTGTGTGTGTGTGTGAGAGAGAGTATGTCAAGGCTAATGTGCTGTTCGGTGACATTCTGATAAATCTCCCGGCGCCCTCCGCTCTGCCCTTTCACAGCTGCTCACTATGTTAATTGAGAAGTGGAGATACAGGGGCTGCCGGGTGTCGTCCCCCTCCCCCCTCTCTGCAGACACTTACTGTATCTGATTCGCAGTTCGGTATTCGATCAGCAGCCGTCGACTCCCACCTGAGGGACGGAGCCTTTAGTTTAGATTAATCGCTCTGTGATGGGAGACAAATTGGGCGGAGGTGGAATATTCTCGCTCGGTGTCCAGAAGTATCAGCGACGCGTCGCCGAGCAGCACCGGTCGGTCTCGGCTGCTCAGAGGTGCCGACAGATCTCTGCAGCGTCGTCCATCCAGGCGCTGCAGCAAAACAGAATTCACAGGTGCTAAAAATACTGGAAAATTATAAATGCCTCTTGTGAAAGTCTCCAGTGCTTCATCATCATTTACATCTTCTCCGACACGTCTCCTCTGCTCCTCCGGTCTCTTCACTCTTTTTGTAGCTTTGTGATTTTTTAGATGCGTTGTACAAACAGGTGATGAGGCGGTAGTGGTGTAATCCTCAGCTGCCAAACAGGCACTTGGATATGAACAGCTTCACAAAGTAGCTTGGCATCCACGCATTCGTTGGCTCCCGCCAATCAAATCGCAGGGACAAGGAGAAGAGCGAACATCTCTATTGAGTCCCCTAAATATTAATTATTCCATATCTCACAGTGTTAAAGAAAACGACGGATCTGCCTCTTTGTCCGCATCAGACACCAAACTTTAATTGGTTTCTCTCTTGGCCCATGTTCCATCCTTCCTCTACGTTCACTGGAAATCTGTTCTGTAGTTGATTGAGCTGTAGGAGCTGTGCACCTCCCGTGTGTTATCACCACCTCCCAGTCCAACGCCGCAGCTCAGCGTCCGTCTTTTTCCTGAAGCATTTAATAACACGAGTTCTAACAACTCTTTATCACAGGTCGGGTGGTTTAGCGTTTTTGAAAATATCCTTCAAAGACTCTTCTGTCCACCTCGTCGCAGTGGAGTCGTCGTCCGTCACTGGCTGCATGTCGGGTGTCAACAGAACGGTGCATGTTCCCCCGCGTGCATACGTGGGTTCTGTCCGGGTTCCTCCCACAGTCCAGAGACATGCAGATCAGAATGTGTGATCGGGACTGATGTCATTAAGTGTGTGTGTTATACGGTTAAATAAAATCTGTCTCTCGCAGGATGTAGATGTGGTTTTATTAGGGGACTGTCGGGAAGAGTCCTCCTGAGAGCCACTCCAGTTCTTCATCAGCAACTTCTTTTATTGAGAAACAGACAATATTTGTTGATCCAGATGTAAACTCGCTTCAAGCTGTGATGAGTTCTGCTAAACGGGGTTCTCTGAGGATCACTGGAGATTGATCCTTCAGAAAAACAGATGCTGAGCTCTGAGACTCTAACCGGGGTGAAGATGTACGTTACGTTACTCCGTGACAAAGAACTGAGGCTAAAAGAAAGAAATGATTTCATCTTACACGTGATCTCTCTTCTAGTCATGCGTCTCTCTCCTTCGCTTCTCGTTCTGCTTCCCACAACCACGTGATCCCAAAAGCACGAGCAGAGACGGATTCAAACCCCTAATGTGTATAAATGACCCGTCCCGGCAAATGGAGGAGAGAACTGTAGCCGGCAGCGACCGGACGTCCACCGCCACGGCCTCGTGTCAACAAGGGAAAGGTGTGTTGACAGGGGAAATTAGTCCGTGTGCAGCTTCTGCTGGGAGGAAAACAAGGAGGAGAAACGAGAGCAGACGAGATGCTAGGAAAGAAAAGCGTCTGTGGTGAGAACGGAAGAGCAGGGGAAACAGGGGCATTGTGGGTAAAGGCTGCAGAGGAGAGACGAGATGAAGACTATGTGGATCCTTTGAGGGTTTTTCAAATTCCACAGCCGTGTTTTATGTTGTTCCATATCTATGTGCTCTTGAAACTCTTTAAACAGCCGGATGTGTGTGTTTGATTCAGACACAACAGTACGTGATGGAGTCAAAAGAGCCAGAGAGCTGTCGGGTTCGTGGAATCGCAGCAACAACAAAACTCATCCCAACTGACTTTGTCCCGAGTCGGAGAGACCAGCGCCGGAGGTCAGAGGTTAATG
The DNA here is from genome assembly GCF_022379125.1 of Scophthalmus maximus. Classification (NCBI taxonomy): domain Eukaryota; kingdom Metazoa; phylum Chordata; class Actinopteri; order Pleuronectiformes; family Scophthalmidae; genus Scophthalmus; species Scophthalmus maximus. Next base: position 1,146,684 of record NC_061524.1, on the reverse strand, counting down.
AGCTTCCGATGCTTCGGAGGCACTCGGTGAAGTTCCAGGACAAAGTGGGTGCTTGAGCTTGAGCTTAACAATGCCCATCTCTCCTCAGAGCATCTTACAGACGTTGATTATCTGTCTTTTTGTGTCCACAGCGAAAAAGTAGCAGGTTCCAGGAGGACGCAGCAACACACGGCGTCTTCTCCAACAGAACCAGAAGAATCACATTGTTCCCTTTGCAGACTGGTCGTATTGTCGTGTGTCACAGAAAAACCCAAAGTGCTTCTTCACGGCTTCAAGACTTTACATGAAACTGTGAGTGTTCCACGATCTCCGCGTCTTAGTTTCACCTGTTTTGTTTATGTCAAGCCTGTTGAGACGAGGCGTCGAGACCCTGCACTTCAAAAGGTCCAGAGCTGCATGAAATGTAGTAATTACAACAACAACACACTTGTGTTAATACAGGAGTCAGAACAAAGTCCTCTTCAAGAGAATGTGGCCAAGAAGGGAAACACTCATTACGTCTGATCAAAGTTCGCCCGGCGGGGGGAGGATGATGCAAGCGCTGCCACACACGCACTCGACCAATCACAAGTCAGTCTCAGCCCACTCTTATATCAACAAATGACTAATGAAAAGCAAGCGATTAGCAACGTGAACATCAGTGTGATAAGAATGACGTCACATGACAGAAACCATCTTTGGAAACATTTATTAGATGTCTACTTTGATTTTTTTGGTTTTGTTTGGTCCACGTCCCATCTGCTAACATGGAGGGGGCGGGGCTTAAGACCTATACTGCAGCCAGACACCAGGTGGCGATCAGGACGAATTGGCTTCTCATTTGAGGAGCCATCTTACGGTACATCTCTTTATAATAAGTCCAAGGTCTGTAACTTCAACGGATCCCCGTCGTACCAGAGGAGTTAGTCAGTAAGACACAGAATCGTGTTTCACTTGTGTGTGGGCACTTCCTGTTTACTTGCACTGTACTTGAGGGGCACTGTTTGACATTCCCTAATCCTTTTTACCGTGACAACATCCAGAACTTAAACCTAATCGTAAACTTAATTCTGCTGAATTCTACCATGAAGCTTAAAAACCCCAAAGTCTCAACCTTTCAAACAGCTTCTTCTTCTTTTTTTTTAAAGAGGTATAAGAAACAGATAAGGGAGACACCTCTCAGTGGTCCCCACAAAGACAGAGAGCAAGTGTGTGTGTGTGTGTGTGTGTGTGATGGTTCCCTCCGGCACATATACAACATATACAGATGATAAAAGACCACACACACACACACACACACACACACACACACACACACACACACACCACTCCATGTCTGCAGGGTCTGTGCTGCCTCTCAACGCTGCTGGAGGTTCCAATGAAGCTCCGCGGAAACTAAGACGGATGACAGGAAGTGCAGAACACTGAGGTATTATTGTCTGTGTACTCGACCCACCGTCTTTGACTGGAGCTGAAAATACCCGACTCTCTGCAGCTCGGAGACGACAGCTGAGACCTAGAAGCATTTCCTCATATGGAATTTACACAAATAGATACACGCATACATTTTTTTAAAATTTTGCGTAACATGCCAATACGTTTGGCCCAAAACAAATGTACATAAACATACATCTTCGTATGACGAATATACAAAATGTTGGTTTCAAATGAAAAACGGCCCTAATTGCACATTAACATAATCAGTCATTCTTTTCTAATCGTTCAAAACTGAGCACAGTTAATAATAAGGGACATTAGAAAACATCATTCTTGTGTCCTCAGAGAGAGCTGAACACACCCACGCACTGACCACTAGTTGATCTGTGTAACGGACCTGTCATCTCCTCGATATATTGATCTCCTGTGATGAATATCTCCGATGACAGATAATGTCCAACATACTTCTCTGCACCACATTCAGAGTTCACCACTGCAGTTTTGATTTGGTCCACATGTCGTCGGCCCCCTGCACTTTGTGTGTCCTGCGCAAACACAGATTCTCCAACACAAATGTTGATCCTTTCTTTCTTCCATAGCAACCGATTTCATACCTGAGCCCCTACGTCTCACGAGAATATATTAGAAATGATTTGCAAAGTGTACCGCCAACATGGCAGAACGCTCTCCTGCATCCGACTGTATTATCATGTCAGACGTGTGTGTGTGTGTGTGTGTGTGTGTGTGTGTGTGTGTGTGTGTGTGTGTGTGTGTGTGTGTGTGTGTGTGTGTGTGTGTGTGTGTGTGTGTGTGTGTGTGAGTGTGAGTGTGTGAGAGAGAGATCATGCCTGAGCTTAAAATAACCCAGGTGTGATGAATGTATTCAGGGAGCTGGTTGAGAGTATAATGGTGGGTTGCATGTGTCGGTGCAGTGTTAACAGCTGAAAGGCTGCTGTGTGTCTGTGTGTGTGTGTGTGTGTGTTGTGTATGTGTGTGTTGTGCAAATTCTCTTAGGTGTGCACTGCAAACCCTGCTCTAATAGAAATTATCTTCATATAATATTTTACATTTCATCACATTATTCCCTGTATCCACCCCCCCCCCCCAACAAAATATTATCAGTTATTTATTTAAAACTTTATTTGTCTTTCAATGTTCTTAACAATCTAAGAAAAATGTTCACAAAGAAAAATATGAAACCCCAAAAGTTCAAAACCAGATAAGGCACATAAGAAGGACGTGACCACGCAAGAGATAAAATATAACTCATAAAAACTGAGAACTAAGAACTGAAAATCAAACATTCACTAAAGCTTTCACACAGAGATGTTTTAAGATGAGATTTAAAAGAATCAAGATTCTTAGTTTGATAATCAGTAAAAGAAAAAAAGGCTTAAAATGAAACATGTTTTCTCTTTATTGGGACATTTTCATTATAATATTTGTTTTTAATTGAAGCATTCAGGACACGAGCAGCGTCTTCACAGACACACATTCCAAACTGAGAAGCTTGAATTTCCTTTCAGTTTGGGGCTTTTCCAATCAAACAAGTCAAAACAATGTTCCACTTATTCTTTTCTCCTAATATGTAAAATGTGCAGCAGCAGTTTTGACTCATTTGCAATGAACAAACTGAAATTGTCATTTCATTAGATTCTCAAATGAAGAAGTTGTTCTCTACTCTCGAAATGAGGAAAACAATCTCCTTCCTCTCCGGAGACAATTTGCAAACTGTTAAATCTTGAAATTGGTTCAAATCTGCTCAACATAATATCTTTGTGAGTCAAAGTTAGATATATATATTATTTTTCATTACTTTCGTGACATTCCTCTTGTGCAGTTTGCTCCATGTGCACGTTCACCGGAGGCGGTCGGTCGATAAAAAGCTCTGACGCCAGCGACGCCAAGCCGAACAGTAAAAGGCCAACACATTTTTCAGCCGCCGTTATTTATCTTCTCTTTCTTCCTTCCTCCGTTCCATCGACGAGCGACGGCAGCTCGTTGCGTCTGCTCGGTCCGCGTCCTGGCAGGAGGCAGCGACGGAACGAGGGAAGAGAAAGAAAAGGGCACGCATTGAGCCGGCGACAGCCAGAGGGATGCTGGAGATGTTCAATTAAGCTTCTCTTTGTTTCAGGCACCCGGTGGTTTGTTAATCTAGTGGAGATAAATATTATACAGCATTAGCTCCATATGCAGAAAAATCTATTCTCTCTCCCCGTCCCGTCTTCGTTCCTCCCCTACTTTCCTCTGGCTTATTCAGCCGCACGGTGCCAGATATAATAAATGGCTGCCTTTACAATAAGTGGTTGTAATGCAGATGAATGGAGCTGGATCTCGGAGCGGTGAAGCCTCTCGCCCGTCTGCCGCCTTCGTTCATTCACCTCCAGGATAAACAGCAGCACGGACTGAGAGCGAGGCGGCCTGGGGCCAAGGGCCTGGAGCTGGGGCCAAGGGCCTGGAGCCTGGGGCCAAGGGCCTGGAGCCTGGGGCCAAGGGCCTGGGGCCAAGGGCCTGGGGCCAAGGAGCTGGAGCCAAGGAGCTGGGGCCAAGGGCCTGGAGCCTGGGCCAAGGGCCTGGAGCCTGGGGCCAAGGGCCTGGAGCCTTGAGCCTGGGGTCCTGAAGCTGGAGCCTTGGGCCAAGGGCCTGGAGCCTGGGGCCAAGGGCCTGGGGCCAGGGGCCTGGGGCCAAGGGTCTGGGCCCTGGAGCCTGGGGCCAAGGGCCTGGAGCCAAGGGCCTGGAGCTGGAGCCAAGGGCCTGGGGCCAAGAGC
>NC_061524.1:1130000-1137500 GCF_022379125.1 Scophthalmus maximus | reverse complement strand
CACACCCACCTACACAAATGCGACCTGCTCCTATTGGACGGTACCAGCTGTCAATCACACGGTATCCACGCCCCATCGCATGGTCGGCTTTATTGACTATTTTATTCTAAATGGACCATAATGTACAAAAATAACTTCGCTGTTATTGAAGAAGACTTGAAACTAGAAATTGAATCATAAACTGTTTACTGACATTATAGATCAAGTGAGAATTAGAGTCACTTTCATAGAGTCGCCCTCTGCTGGTCAGGACACAGAATACAGGCTTCAGACACTAGCTTGGATATTACTCACTTTGGAAAAGACTTAAATTACACAACCGTCAGTGCCTGTCGTGTTAATGTAATCATCTTTTACTCAAGTATGGAACCTTAACATTTGACCGACATGAAGTTTGTTCATCAATCGGCAGTGAGAGTCTCAGGAAATGTTCAAGAAAAACTAACTGACACCTGATTCGTCCCCTTGGGGGGGATTCCGGTCTCATGACTGTTTTCCCCAGAGGTGCTGGGATGTTTCTTCACACATGCAGTCTGTCTTTGAGGATATTTCAGTCGTGCCAATTCATCTCTTTTCATCAGCGCAGACACAAAAGACTCAGTTTACCAGTTTTAGAGTGCGTGTCTTTGAACCAGCGCATGAAAATGGAGCCGGGGTTTTGGACGGGATGCCACGAAGCACAGGGCTTTCTGCATAACCCATAATTTGATCAAAGTAGACACATAATGATGTTAATGTGCATGAACGTGTAGACGCCAACATAATTTATCTCGTTATGTTTTTGAACAATGTGAGCGTGAGTGAGTGTGTTTCGACTGGTTCACACACACACACACACACACACACACACACAGTGAGTTCAGCTGTTGAATGTGTTTGGACCGGTGTGTCCCTCTCTTCCCGCCGTACTTCCATTTGTGTTGCCAGCTTAACATCATTTTTTGTAATCTCTTGACACGTGGAAAGAAAAAATAAATAAAACCTGTGATTATTCAAGGTGATGAGAGAGAAGAGCTTATTCTTGTCCTGCATCTCATCTCCGCTGCAAATGCTCTGATTTACATGCAAATGAGGCTCGTGGCGGCTTGAGATGGTGTGTGTGTGTGTGTGTGTGTGTGTGTGTGTGTGTGTGTGTGTGTGTGTGTGTGTGTGTGTGTGTGTGTGTGTGTGTGTGTGTGTGTGTGTGTGTGTGTGTACGTTGACTCTGTCTGCCTGCAGCTCATTAAAGGCCCCAGCGTCCATTGATTACAGTCATGTCGTGAGACGGCCCCTCTTTTTCTGCCCCTTTGATTAAAGACACTCCACAGAGAAAGTCTTGATCCGTCGTTATATTGACGCTTGTCTGCGCATGTACGAGAGTGGAAGCAGAGAAGAGAAAGAAGAGGACGAGGCTGTGAAAGCCCCTTTATCCACTCTACATCAGACCCACAGTGCCCACAAACACAACCTCTGGCCTGCACACACACACACACACACACACACACACACACACACACTAACATTCTCTCTCCCCTCGCCTCCCGCTCGCTGTGAATCAGTTGGGATGTTTTTCGATGGAAATTCAGTGACAAAGCGTCTCCACCACCGGCCTGACTGGGAGATAATCAAATTCAGTAATAGCCTTGACTCGGCATTATTCTGCTGCTCCCTTAGTTTATTTCAATACTCTCTCACCAGATGTCTCTCGCTCGCTCGCTCTTTCTCTCGCCGTTGCCAACTTGGCGGCTGATGCATCCTGCACAGTTTGTTTCAAAGTCCGTGCTTGAATAATTCAAAAGCTTTATGCGACCCATGAGGACCTCCTGACTCACACGTCTGCACACACACATACACACACACACACACACACACACACACACACACACTTTGTTGGACTATAGGTTCTCAAACAAAGAGTTTGCACCAATAAAAGGTAGAGTAGTTGTTGCCGTGTGTGTGTGTGTGTGTGTGTCTGTGTCTGTGTGTGTGTGTGTGTGTGTCTGTGTGTGTGTGTGTGTGTGTGTGTGTGTGTGTGTGTGTGTGAGAACCTGAAGCGTGCTGTAGAGACTCGGTTGTGTTCGCCCGTGTTAAGTGTTTCTCGGATGTTTTTGGGCCGATTAAAACAAGATTAATAAAAAGAGCCCGTGGCGAGCTTGGAGCTAACATGAGCATATCTACATGACATGAATATTAGCATGCTGGTTTTTGTTTAGTTTTATGGCAGGATTAATTATCGTGGTGGTTCACTCCCCTGCTGGCTGGTTGGCTGCAGTACAGGTGATCGTCACGATTCACAGCTTTGAGTCGATGGATCCTCAAACTCCCTGATACTATAAAAAACAATAACAATAACTCTAAATGATTGCATCACCTGTAATATGATGGGATATTCTGACTTGTCCAGTGGGAGAAGGTGGAGATGTATTGCACATCTTTCTATTGATGAGAAGGTCAATGGTGTTTCACTTATTTGGTTATAAACTAAAGAATCAGACAAACTGAATGAAAAGCAGGAGATGTTAAATTGGAAGATTTGGAAATATGAGATTAATTGTCTTGTTTTAAAAGTCATCTACTTGTTTCTATCATGACTGTGTCTTAGTTCATGATTTCTTGATCTTGCTGCACGGACACGTCTTTTCACTCATATTAAGACATTTTCCCTCCAACTCAGTGTCTATTTCTTCTATTTTGGCTTTTACTTTTTTATGACTCTTTTTTGTAGAAATGTGAACGTTTCCATTAAATGGACATTTTTAAAGCTTCAACCACAACAAACCAAGTTCATTTGTGAATAAAACCAAGTTTTCTGAAAACCTCATCATACAGACACATGATTATCTGAGTGCAGTGCGTGGAGATGATCTGAAATACTGTAGGTGCGTACCTTGATGCTTACTGGTTAATGGAGCTTTAACCTGTTCAGTGGTCGGAGCAGTGAATCCGTCTCAGCTGCCGACTCCGAGCGCAGTCAACCAGCTGAGTGACGCCCGCTCACTTATACTCTCATTATCCGTGTTATTCCAGGATCTGCGGGGATGAATCACGGTGACAGATGTTATCTCGCGTAAAAATGCATCACCGCGACAGATGAGGACGATCGGCTCCTGACAAACTGCCACGGGCGCCGCCTGGTGAAGGGGCTGGGTGCCGCTTCGCCCACTCCTACATGGTTATGTACATCTCATGCCACACTGGAGCGGGAATGATGTGTCGAGCGTTGGCCGCTGCCGCAGCAGCAGCAGCAGCAGCAGCAGCAGCATCCCGTCAGTAGCATCCCGTCAGCAGCATCCCGTCAGCAGCATCCCGTCAGCAGCATCCCGTCAGCAGCATCCCGTCAGCAGCATCCCGTCAGCAGCATCCCGTCAGCAGCATCCCGTCAGCCCAGACAGTGCCAGGCTAACTCCGGCTCCCCTGCCAGCATCCGCGATCATCCTGTTGAATAATGCAGAGGCCGCAGTCGGCTCCCCTCTCCCTCGCTCTGTCATTCTGTGTGTGTGTGTGTGTGTGTGTGTGTGTGTGTGTGTGTGTGTGTGTGTGTGTGTGTGTGTGTGTGTGTGTGTGTGTGTGTGTGTGTGTGTGTGTGTGTGTGTGTGTGTGTGTGTGTGTGTGTGTGTGTGTGTGTTTGCGCGCAGCAGCTCCATCGGGCGCAGTGCGATGCCATCAACATGCTAATTGCATGCAGATAGGCCTTTTTTCCGTGGCAAGCGGCGCGAAGACGCGCCGTCAGACAGTCAGCGGCTCGTTCATCATAAGCAGGTTACAGAGCTTTGGGGATCAATATCAGTGCCATGTGAGCGTTCCATCAACGTCGCTGTTAGCACATTAGTGGCACAGAACCCCCCGACACACACACACACACACACACGCTCTCCTCCCTGAACCCTGTCTTTGCTTCACAGCGTGTGATGCGTGGTATTGACGACTCTTCCCTTTGGTCAATGTCCCGTCTGACGAAGACAAAGAGACTCAGACGCACACAAGCTGATTGTTGATGATGAAGATCTGACACGTGGATCGAGTGCAGCAGAGCGAAGAATTATGATTGGTGGTGCTTTTTTTTCTTTTATGACCATATCTCTTCACCAACTATAATTCACGGATGGAGACAAATAAAGGGAGAAACAACAACATAAGCTTCAACACGACAGTTTTCATATTCAATAGTGTATTCAGTGGCGCTGTGAGTCAAAATCTGCGGCAACAACAAGCGTGTGCAGACGTGTGCATCACTTTTAAGTGTCCTCTGGAAACACTTCCGTTTCGCTGCGGTCTATCTGCTGCGCATGTGATCACAAATTGATGAAGATGTTTTTCTTAATTGGCTCGTATTTTGTCTATTTGCATGTATTTTCTTAAAGCTACAGTGTGTAATATTTAGAAGAACTTATTCACGTTATTGGATATATTGTCCATAACTCTGTGTTCATATATGAGTTAAATATAGTTCATGAGGTGGACCGACCTCCGTGTGAGTCTCCATGTTTCCACGTCGTGTTGAATTTGCTTGTTGAACTAAACGCTCCAGAATACGTCGCGTTCACGTTGAATTTTCAGACGCTGCCGGAAACCGGAGATGGAATCAGCGATGCGCCGCCATAAAGTGTTCCCTGTCGGTCGCTCGGTCGGTTGCAGTGTTTGCAACTTTATCACCAGATGCCGCCAGAAAATTACACACTGGGGCTTTAAGTTGCCGTATCATTCACTGTTTCCTCTACTTGTCAGTTGCAGTATAATGAGCCTTCCTCCCCATTAAGGCCAAAATCCAAAACTCCATTCGGTGAATTTCCAATAAACTGGTTATTAATACAGATGAAAGGTTTCATTAAAGATGAATCATCTTGTTGTACCCAGACACAGACAGTTACTGAAAGGCATCGTTATTGTTCCCCACGCTGCGAGTGCGTTTTGGGAATTGACCGGGGGGGGGGGGGGGGGGTTATTTATCATTTTACGATGCTGCACAGGCTCATAATTGAGCGGCCTGAGTTCTGCCGTTAGAGTCTGAAACATTCAGATTTATGTTTCAGACGGCAGCAACTTGACTGGAGGTGCCAGGTGGAGGAGGAGGAGGAGGAGGTGGTGGAGGAGGTGGAGGTGGTGGAGGAGGAGGGGGAGGTGGTGGTGGAGGTGGAAGTTGAGGGGGTGGAGGTGGAAGTTGAGGTGGTGGAAGTTGAGGTGGTGGAGTTGGAAGTTGAGGTGGTGGAGGTGGAAGTTGAGGTGGTGGAGGTGGTGCTGGTGTGGTGCAGGTGATGGAGGTGGTGGAGGTGGAAGTTGAGGTGGAGGTGGTGGAGGAGGTGGTGGAGTTGGAATTTGAGGTGGTGGAGGTGAAAGTTGAGGTGGTGGAGGTGGAAGTTGAGGTGGTGGAAGTTGAGGTGGTGAAAGTTGAGGTGGTGGAGGTGGTGCTGGTGTGGTGCAGGTGGTGGAGGTGGTGGAGGTGGAAGTTGAGGTGGAGGTGGTGGAGGAGGTGGTTGTGAGGCTTGTGGTCATTTTATATATTCATACTTTCATAAGGAAGAACATGACTTGCTCCACTCAGATGAGCTGGAACGCCAGACATGAGTGTTGGACTCATTAGTTCCAATATCTAGACTTGGTTATGTTAAAACATTATATATTGTTATGCTACTGTATGGGTGTAGATTGGGAGCTAATACATTATCTTGGAACTGGATTGAAAAGGACTCATGTCAGGTAACTAAACCTTCCTGCGTTGGCTCTGGGTCGATGGTATTTCATATAAATCATCAGCGATTCTTCCCAGCGCAAACGTTTCTGTTTTGAATCAGATTCTGAATAATCTTTCCCCTGATGATAGTATTAAACAGCTGATCATGAATACTACAACTTATTTTCCAGCTCTGAGGCAACCGGTTCACTCCTCCTGTCGTGTCAGTCATGGTGACGAGCAGCCGCCTCCGACCGCGGCGTCTCGCCTGCGGCCGAGCTAACCGGCGCCGCTCGGCTACAAGAGCAGATGGGAACACGGAGTGTGTGCAATAAACCAAAAGTGACGCTTGTGTCTGCTGCATATTTAGCGCCACTGTGGCAAAACACTCGCCTGCAGCGAGGCGTCGGCAAGGAGCCGAATTCAGGGGGCAAATAGGACAAAGAGGAATAATGAATTCATATTCCCGCTCATTCTGTGATTCCTTTCTCACGCAGGTGTTTGATCCTGGACGTGTTTCTGACGACCACATGTTCTGTGGTGCAGATTTTCAGAACGGGAATCGGGACAAAGCGACTCAGAGTTGTGAGTAATCAGTGTCTAATCACAAATATAGAGTGAGGATGTAGATTCGTCTGTCGTGCCCCGTTTGTTCTGATGTTCCATCGAAGCACGAAGATCACGGACGCAATTCCATGTAAATCAGTGAAATCCTCTCGTCTTCTCACAGAACTGTCGGTTTACTTCTCCCACATAAAACACTTCTAGTGTCGTGGAAATGAAATCAAATTGCATTTCAGGTTAAAACACACAAACAATATGTCGTGACCAAAACCCAACTTGTTTTGGAGCCGCCAGCCGCTCACGTGCAGACGGCGATTTTTAAACTGCTCGGCTGGAAACTTGTTCAAGAGGAACTTGTTTCTTCAGATGTGAGGAGCTCGGCCCACTATACACCGTGCACCGCTCTCATCCCCTGGGTGAAGCAATGCATAACAATGAGAGTGTGTGTGTGTGTGTGTGTGTGTGTGTGTGTGTCTGTGTCTGTGTGTGTGCGTGTCTGTGTGTGTGTGTGTTTGTGTGTGTGTGTGTGTGTGGTCAATTCATGAGGCAGCCAGCCTGGCTGTGCCTGCGGGTCCTGGTGCAGATGACTTTCCCGTGCTCCTGGGAGGAACGACTGTGACAGGCCAGGAGAGATGCTGAACGGTGCACAAACAAACGGCCGGAGGAAGAGACACAGAGCGGCGGAGACTGTGTTGTGTTGCGGTGGCGTTCAATATGAACCTAATTTACGAGCGACGGTTAACTTCCTGGGATTCAAGAGAGATGGAACGTCAGTCTGCCGGGGGCGGGGCGTCCGACGGCAGATGGTAGTGATGAGGATGAGTCGGTCGCTCCCCCGGGTGAACACAGTTCCTCCGACTGTAGCACGTTGCAGCTCGATGGTTTTCAAATATGTTCAGTTCCTTTTGTTTTCTCTTCCACGTTTCTCGAACCTCTTGAAGCCTGAAGAAGCTTTTTTTTTTCAAAACTCGCCGGCCTGTCTCTCAGACCCTGGTTCTTGCAGAACAGGAAAATACAATTTGACTTTGTCCGGCTCTGTTTGTCTTTGCAACTCGTGCAGTTTAGCACGTTTCCAACTGCAATGACACTCGAGACGCTTTGTCATCTCTGTAAATGTGCAAATGTCTTTTAACTTGAACCAAAAAAAAAGAATCCCATCGTCCGTTTCTCTTGAAAACTCCACATCTTACTGCTGTTATTTTTTGACCGTCGCATTGGTTCATGTCAGCGAATGGCACAGAACCACTTCTGTACATGTGTGACTGATCCAGAGAAGCACATTTCGCCGG
>NC_061524.1:1120000-1125000 GCF_022379125.1 Scophthalmus maximus | reverse complement strand
TGTTTAAGAAGCATATTTACTCATCTGATAAACTATGATGCATTTTCAAAGATGAAAATACCAAACGATCATGTAAGTTATTTCAAATCCACTTCATCAGTAATAATAATAATCCAATGATATGATAAATAACAACATGAATCTCTGAAAAACAAACCATCGTGCTTAATTAGAGTATTTTTACTTGTGATGCTCTAAATACATTATACTTCTGCTTAATACGTAAAGGCTTTAGATTTCCTGTGAGTCAATGCAAAAAGCTCTTATCATATCGTCACAGCCCAGGTTACAGCCAATAACAATTCAAATTAAAATGCTTTTTAGTAATTAGAGCTGCATCAGAACATGGTGAGTCACTCTGTTGTCACACTCACACCTACAGGAAGATCCTATGTTACAGCATTTAACAGTCTGCTAAATCATATTCAAAAAGTGCATGTTTGAAGTATGTTGCATCATGAATAAACATGGGAAAAATACTTGCTTTTGAAATATTAAACAGTTGTTTTGTAGAAATGATATCAGTGGGGTCCTCAGTGCTCAACAGGGGTCGTGTGACATTAGGGTCCAGGGGCCTGATTCAGTAACTTCAGACAGAAGTGGATAAACCTTTATATTTCATTTGACCTCTAACGACCTTCTGATGGCGGCGACAGCGTTCGTGAAAAACGAATGGCCAAGTAGAAAATGGTCTTGGACCGAGCTTCACCTGTCACCTGGCAGAGGAAGCCAGCGGCCCCAGACGTTACCGCCGACATCCCCCGAGACTCCGTCTCCGTCTGGGCGGCGAAGCAAATGTCATCGGGCCTGGAAGGTCACACGTTACCTGGAGCGGTATCGGAGGGATGTGTCAGCTGGCGATCGAGCTCGCACAAATCACCATTCGGCCCACAGCTCCACGATCGAGGTCCCGATGAACACATTTAAATTATTTCTACTCACTTTCCTGTTCACGCTGGCAGCGCCGTCTCCCTTCCTGAGCCCTTCAAACCTGGAATATACTAAATGACAGGGCATTACTGGGTGGCGAGTGTGTGCGGAGGCATAAAATTGCCTCTGAATTCTGACATTTTATTGAAAATCTTCTACTGTCACTTCTCACTCGGCACCAGCAGGAGCTCCATTGTCGGATTTAGACAGTTGAGGGAGACACTGGATGTAAAAAAGGTTCTTTAAGCTGCCGTCACGATCCAAGAGCGTTAATCACTTTGTCAGAGACGTCGACAAGTGAACGACACTTTGGGTGAAAAACGTGCTCCACACTCTTCTCAGAGATCAGAGTTGGATTGTTGAGAAAGATTCATATTGGCAGGTGAAAAATCTTGAAGGATAAATATCAAGTGTAAATGCACAAATACACCTGTGACCCCAAAAGATTCACTGCCAACGATTGTGAGCAAGTGTCAGTCCACCGTCGGTTTTGCTTTTTGACCAGAGCCATGTTGGGGTTTTTTTGCAACCTGGCGTAGAATTGTGGGTGTGGTCTCACCGAGAGCTCGTCCAATATGGTCTCGTCCACCTACATCTGCAACCATGCATCGATTGGACGGTACCGGCTGTCAATCGAGCTGTATCCACTCTACGGTGCTTTATCCTCTATTTGACTATAAATGAACCGTAATGTACAAAATGAACATCATGTGTGAAGAAGACTTGAAACTAGAGATTGAACCATCAACTCCTCAGGAACATGTTTTACTGACGTTATAGATGAAGTGAGAAGTAGAGTCACGTTCTCATAGAGTCGCCCTCTGCTGGTCAGGACAGAGAATACAGGCTGCAGACACTTCCTCATTGGCTTCATTTTCCCACCACATGACTAAGTCTGTTTTATTGTGACACACAAGCTAATGGTCGTTTTGTCCAGAACAAATTTCTTTGGGTTTAATTTTAATGTAGACATCTCTGGACACATCTGAAATACTTCCAGGAAAGAGAGAGAGAGAGATTTAGGGATATAAATCCTTAAGATGTATTTTTAAGCCATGCAAGCAGAACGACAGGGATGGCAATGCCACTCCATCACTCCATCACTCCATCACTCCATCACTCATAACTACTGGATGGAGCCATGAAGTTCTGCAAAAAGCTCCTGGTCACTCAAGGACACTGACATTGCCGAGGCCCGTCAGGCTGACGTGTCTCATTCTAATCAAATGTCTTGACTGCAGTGAAATCTGATCCGTGTGCACCAAAAATGAAAACCTTTGGGATTATCTTGACTTTTCATCAAGCAACACCGGCAGCAGCTTCGTGGGAGATTAGATCTGATTTGCGGATAAATTCTTTTGTCGTTCAGACAACCCCAACTTTTAGAAGTTAGAATAAAAACTTGGTCTGTGAACTAGAGAACTCCTTTCTCGCTGTGGGAGTTTGTGCCGTGTGTGTGTGTGTGTGTGTGTGTGTGTGTGTGTGTGTGTGTGTGTGTGTGTGTGTGTGTGTGTGTGTGTGTGTGTGTGTGTGTGTGTGTGCCTGGCAGCAGTCGGGCATGGGAGGTGAATATCACACACTGTTACAAACAAGTACTGCATTAGCAAGGGCCATTACCCCCATCTCTCCCTCTCGTGTGAACACACACTCACACACACACACACACTCACACACGCTCACACAATGCCGACACTTAAGACACAGGCGACGAGATGGACTGTGTTCCGCTGAGCTCCGACGGCAATAAATGTGACTAAAACATGTGAGAGCAGTAAGAACATACAACAACCCGCAACTGCTCGGCTCTCAGCGAGAGGAACAGGAGTTCATTCCATTCACTCTGCAGCACCAGTCGGAAAGGACCACACCGGGTCCGAGACGACGCCGGGGTCAAAGACCACGCCAAGGTCAAAGACCACGCCAAGGTCAAAGACCACGCCAAGGTCAAAGACCACACCGGGTCCGAGACGACGCCGGGGTCAAAGACCACGCCGGGGTCAAAGACGACACCGGGGTCAAAGACGACACCGGGGTCAAAGACGACACCGGGGTCAAAGACGACACCGGGGTCAAAGACCACACCGGGGTCAGAGACGACGCCGGGGTCAGAGACGACACCGGGGTCAAAGACCACGCCGGGGTCAAAGACCACACCGGGGTCAAAGACCACGCCGGGGTCAGAGACAACACCGGGGTCAAAGACGACACCGGGGTCAGAGACGACGCCGGGGTCAAAGACGATTTAGATTTTCTGTGTAAACAATTGCTGTAAGTTTACAGTAAATCCTGGGTCATACGTGTAATCATATCCTCCTCCAGCAGCACAATCACATCTAGACACGTGCCCAGGACCCGTTTCATTGTGACGGTTTTAATGAACAGTTCAAATCATCTCTTATGTCGTTATAACGTGGAACAATAAAAAAATATATACAATCAAATCTGGCGAATAGAAATCCTCAGCTTGCAGGTCTACAGTAGCCGAGAGAAATCAATGCTGTAGTAACGATGAACTAACTGAATAATCAATACGTCAGTGAGTTCAGTTTGTCATCGTGGAAATTAATACAAAAATCCATTTGCATTTCCTGCTTTGGTCGACCTGTCGATAGTCTTATTACCTCCTCTCTACGAGGGGACAGAGACACGCTTCTGTGTGTTGATGGAAGTGGTACAAGTATCATAGAAGGTCTCATTGAAAATCCTCTGTCCACGTTCAAATATTTCAACTGGATGATTATGAACAACTCCAGATGATGTTTTGTACGATCCAGAAAGTGAGGGCTGCCTGCGGAGGCCTGGGACTTTGAGAAGAAGACTTCCAGGGCATCCGTCTGTAATGGCCAGCGCCTGCAGGAACAGGCGGTCGCCGCCTCCAGCCGCTCCGTCCGTCTCGTACCTGAGCGGCTCCACTGCAGCCGTCACCGTTAACGCTTCCTCAGCACCGCTTGGCAAATAGTTTCTGAACAGGCAGAGGAGATCGTTACTCATTCGCCCCTGCCCTGGGTCCTGTTCTTCCCCAGCAGTGGCTGGGGGATTACGAGCGGTGACTCTTTGTAGTTACAAGCCCACTGGACCCTCAAATGAGAATGAAAGCTGCTCTCGGCCAGTTGGTCGCGACATCAATTTTGACATCCGATTTTTCACCGGCCGAGCACTTCATCAGAGTGGAAGCACTAATTGGACGCCATGATGGAATATCCGGAGGGGGGGGGCTCTCGCGCTCCTCTTCTTGGCCCCGGAGCGGGTTGACACTTTTGAGTCCTCGGCCCCTTTCTGATCTTTTTCTGCTCCGTGTGTCGGATGTGTCGCAGTGCAACCTTGAGACGCAACGGAGGGCTCGCTGCACCACGGGCGGGTGGCGGCTGATTGGTCGACGTCACCCGTCGGGTTTTCTTGGAATCGGCTGTGACCGTGAGCTCGTCCACCTGCACCTGCTACCGTGCACCGATTGGATGGTACCATCTGTCAATCACGACGTATCCACGCCGCGCTGCTTTAAATGTCTATTTGACTCTAAATAAGAACATGCTGTACAAAATGAACATCGTGTGTTGAAGAACACTTGGAACTAGAGATTGAACCATGAACTCCTCAGGGAAATGTTTCACTGACGTTATGAACCAAGTGGAGTCGCCCTCTGCTGGTCAGGACACAGAATACTGACTCCATACCAGACAAACCATCCTGCTGCACGTTCCTCTTTCTCGTGCCACCAGGGGGCAGCACTTCATAAAATACAGAGGTGTTTTACGATGGAATAATCTCAGTGGATAAGAAGCCGAGTCAATTGGCAACCATTGGAATTACGTACCAGTTTTTTTCTTTTTTTCCTCCTTTATTTAAATGTCCTCCCTCTGTTTAAGTCCTTTTGTCTCTTTTTTTATTGTTATCCATTTATTTTTCATTAAATGGAGTTTTAGCCTGTAATTAGTTAGTATTCTATTTTTATCATCGGGTTTCTGACCCTCCAGCACACACTCTTTTCTCTTTGCATGTGAAAGATATACTTGACGTGTTTGATGGGGTATTGTTTTGTATTTAAATTAAAATGTGCAAGTCAATAAATC
>NC_061524.1:1110000-1115000 GCF_022379125.1 Scophthalmus maximus | reverse complement strand
AGGAACATGGAGGAACATGGAGGAAGATGGAGGAACATGGAGGAACACGGAGGAACATGGAGGAACATGGAGGAAGATGGAGGAACATGGAGGAACATGGAGGAAGACGGAGGAACACGGAGGAACACGGAGGAACACGGAGGAACATGGAGGAACATGGAGGAAGATGGAGGAAGACGGAGGAACATGGAGGAACATGGAGGAACATGGAGGAAGATGGAGGAACATGGAGGAACATGGAGGAAGACGGAGGAACACAGAGGAACATGGAGGAAGATGGAGGAACATGGAGGAACACGGAGGAACATGGAGGAACATGGAGGAAGATGGAGGAACATGGAGGAACACGGAGGAACATGGAGGAACATGGAGGAACATGGAGGAAGACGGAGGAACACGGAGGAACACGGAGGAACACGGAGGAACATGGAGGAACATGGAGGAAGATGGAGGAAGACGGAGGAACATGGAGGAACATGGAGGAACATGGAGGAAGATGGAGGAACATGGAGGAACATGGAGGAACATGGAGGAACATGGAGGAAGACGGAGGAACACAGAGGAACATGGAGGAAGATGGATGAAGATCAATCAACTGACATGGAACAGGAGGACGACGTGTCTACGTATATGCTGATGCTCCGTGATAGGCAGCAAGGTTCAGACCTTCCGGAGACCAGTTATAACCTTTAAAATGAAAATCTACTGCCGTGTTTCTCTCTCGGAGGAGGATGAGCGGCTCAGTCTTTCACGTCGTGGTGCGTCAGTTCCAGGGACTCGTCACTGGGCGGCGTCCTCAATCACACCTGTGCTTTTACTGCGGCGACAAGTCGGCGTGCAAACGGCCTGTGGAGTCTGAAGAGTGTTCTGATTCGTCACACAGTAGTTTACTAAAGACGCTTCAGCGCAGTGATCAGCCGCCCGATCCTCTGTCAGACTCTTCTAGTGTTTAATAACCTGGGAGACGTGTACTTTTACTTTTCTATTTGATAAGCTGCCGTGCTGTTTGTGAAGTCTCAGGTTTATTTGCAGTTAAACACTGTTCGGCTCTCTCGGCGTAGGAGAACTCCTGGGATCTCAAACCTGTGCTGCCGTTTCATATGTCAAACTACTTTCTGTGCAGCGAACAACACATTTGTCCATTTTGAAGAGCTCAGTTGACGTGTCTCTTGTTCTGGACGTCGACAGAACGTGGACAATGTGTCATGAAACAGTCACTGATTGATTTTCTGCGGCCACGCGCTGCCAAGGATAAGAAATATATAAATAAAACGACATTGTTTTTTTTACTGATCAACGCCTTGGTCCAGGTCTGTATCCATCTCTGTCGCTCAGGTTTCCTCCAGAAGACTTTTCCGGATGAGCCTCTGACAACAGATTAGATAAAAGCAGGTGTGTCCTCTCCTTCCTGTTCTTTCCTCACGTCTCCAGTCTCACTTCCACAACCTCTCCTGTGAACCACCTGCAGCGTCGCTGTCTCAGTGGCACCTTCTGATAATTGCATGCATCTCGTCAAATTGTGCTTTTTTCGTGATGTATGCATCTGGATCATTCAGCCCAAATGACATCGGGTGTATAGTTTGTTTAATTGCGTCGAGAACTTTATTCACCGTTGCACCGATGTGAGTCTCATCGTTCGTACTGCCGCCATGGTGACTGCGGATAAAGGATAAATCCAAGTACATCTCTCTAAACGCACGGGTGATCTCATGGGGTCTGTGACCTCACACGCCCTGTGTGTGTGTGTGTGTGTGTGTGTGTGTGTGTGTTAGTGTCTCTGTGTGTGTGTGTGTGTGTGTGTGTGTGTCTGTGTGTGTGTGTGTGTTAGTGTCTCTGTGTGTGTGTGTGTGTGTGTGTGTGTGTGTGTGTGTGTGTGTGTGTGTGCGTGTGTGCGTGTGTGTGGGTGTGTGTGTGTGTGTGTGTGTGTTAGTGTCTCTGCGTGCGTGTTAGTGTCTCTGTGTGTGTGTGTGTGTGTGTGTGTGTGTCTCTGTGTGTGTGTGTGTTAGTGTCTCTGTGTGTGTGTGTGTGTGTGTGTGTGTGTGTGTGTGCGTGTGTGTGTGTGTGCGTGTGTGTGTGTGTGTCTCTGTGTGTGTGTGTGTGTTAGTGTCTCTGTGTGTGTGTGTGTGTGTGTGTGTGGGTGTGCGTGTGTGTGTGTGTCTCTGTGTGTGTGTGTGTGTTAGTGTCTCTGTGTGTGTGTGTGTGTGTGTGTCTCTGTGTGTGTGTGTGTTAGTGTCTCTGTGTGTGTGTGTGTGTGTGTGTGTGTGTGCGTGTGTGCGTGTGTGCGTGTGTGTGTGTGCGTGTGCGTGTGTGTGTGTGTCTCTGTGTGTGTGTGTGTGTTAGTGTCTCTGTGTGTGTGTGTGTGTGTGTGTGTGTGTGTGCATGTGTGTGTGTGTGAGTGTGTGTGTGTGTGTTGTTTGTGCACTGCCCCGCCCACCGGTCAAGGAGACGGCGTACAGATGTCGTTCAGGTGTGCAGACGTCTCAGTCTGATGTAGGATTGATACGTAGGTGTCACAGTCCATTCTCCTCCTTCTACTTTTGAAAAGACAAGAACGCCTCCAATCTGACTCCCACTTACTCTTCATCACGTTTCTTCCAGGACCTCTGCCGGAGACGTCACGGCCTCGGTGGTTACTGAATATAAAAATCAGAGGAGCGACAAGATAATGGTAATGCAAAGGCGTCACACTGCTCCGAGAGAACTGCTGGAGGAGACTGAGACGTCCCTCGTCAGCCGAGACAACTCGCTGTGGGACGCTTCAGTGTTTGTTTCCACAGAGGACACAAGTGTGACCTCCCCGGAGGAGCCCTGTGTGAGACGTGTGTCCACGGACACTCGTCCCGGCGGCTCAAACAATCATATTTGTCGACTCATCATTTCCTCCTCTGGCAGATCCACCTGTTTAATGAACTTTGTTTCAAAAGGTGCGATGTAATTCATATTTGACTTACTTACCGACTTACTTCTAGAAAGCCTGAGCTGTCTCACCAGCGCCGCCTGAAAGACTTCGCTGGACTTACATCAGGCGCAGGACGACGGCCCCGCGGGAGTTCCTCAAGGACACAGTCTGAAGTCTGAAGAACCGCTAAATAAAAGGCTCCGCTGTTTCCCTCAACTGATGCCGCCAGGACACGCGTCGTCCCCGCTGACTGTCGTCAGCGTGTGTTCGTGTTTGCCGGCGAACACCTTCATGTCCGGTCAAGAAGAAGGAAACGGCGTCTTCGACGACACGCACCTGAAAATGAGCTGAGCACAAATGGGATGTTCGCAAAATCTCTCATCATTTGGTCAACGAAGAAATACCCGGTGTGTTTTCGCTCAACTACAATACGCGCGTGTAGTGTTTCGTAAATTGTCTTTCAAAGAGTGTTCTCAACAAGTTGTGTTCACCGATTTATATTTCTCACAAACAAATTGCTTTTTTTCCCTCCTGCCGAGTTATTACATCTGTGAGCTGTTTTCTTTCTGTTCTTTTAATTATCCAGCCTCGCATCATTTCTGCTGACCACAAACACTGCAAATACCAGAAAACTGCAGAGTGCTAATGCAGAAAAATAAAGATGTACACGCAGCCTTATGAGGAACACCCGAGTCTTTACAATCAATTAGCCCAAATAAAATACAGCAGAGGCCCCGAAAGACCGGGGTAGAGAAGGGTTGTGGAACGCTTGTCGCTTAGAGAAAAATAATGAAGACAAATACCTTGTTGTTTTAGTGCAGCGGAGTCGAGAAGTAGAGCAGAAGAGAGTCAGCATGAGAATCAGCAGAATTAGAGAAATTCCCTGGATGAAAGAAGATTAATAAGTCAAACTGTACAGGTCGATTTATATATGTGTCCACCACTAAAGACTGATAGGTATTGGTTAATCCTCCCTGGATTTCATCTCCGGCATTATCGTGGGATATTTTTCTTTTCTTTTTTTCTTTGGTGTCGATGCATTATTCATAAAATGACCTGTGATGGATGATGGTTCCATACCTCTGTCATGGAACCATCCACAGCAGGTCGAGGAATTCAGACGTGATAGATTGTGATTGGAAAAGAGATTATATATACATATGTCTATATATATGTATATATATGTTCGGATAAATTCTTAAAAACCATGATATATCCATTATGCAGTTTAACAATAAATACTTTTTATATCTGAATTGACTGAATTATTAATCACAACAGTTAAACCAACATGTAGCTCTTTGACCCATAGTTGTTGTCCGCGCTTGTCGTCCTGGTTACAATAACCGCACGAGATACTGGACCAGAATTGTCATGGTAACAATGATAAATGTCAGCGAGGAGCCGAGCCGGTCACTGAGGCCACGTGGCACCGGCCGAACAAAGGCTGAGGGCCATTCAGGAGGAGCTCGGCCTTTCAACACCCGGCGTCATCCAAGCCGTTCGTGACGCACGTGTACGAGCGGCGGCGGCGGCGGCGGCGGCGGCGACGGGGAGGGAATGAATACGTGGCCATTGAGCACGGACACATTCTTTTTCAATCCACTGAATGAAAACCACTTTGGTGATTGTCTCTGGAGAAGAACCTTCTGCTTGACCCCCCTGACCTCTCACCCACTGCAACAGGAGACCATGACAGACGGACAAGGCCGTTGAGAGGCAGAAGGCAAAGAACGGCTGCATGAAGAAGGTAAAGAATGAAGGTAAAGACCGGAGCAGCGGAGGAACAGCACAGACTCAGAGACTCAGCCGGTTGACAGTCTCGGAGCAGCACCTCCCAGTCCAGCTTCAAAACCCAGCTCGGGCCCGTGGTCCAGAGGAGGGCGTGGCCTGTGGAGCGCTGGAAGAGGAAAGGCGTCCGGCGAGGTCGGGATCTGACACGAACTCATAGAATCAGGCTGCTCTGCCGGAGTTACTGAGTTTGAGGGAAAGTCATCGAATACTCGATGTGCAGTTTCAGATTTCTACATTTACTTAGATAATTATTACTTTTTGTTTGTTTGCAGCTTTTTCCTGGTCCGTATTATGTCGGTCGACCTCT
>NC_061524.1:1095000-1097500 GCF_022379125.1 Scophthalmus maximus | reverse complement strand
AACGACAGACGTGGGAACAGAACTGTTACAGAACCCTCGTGTGTCGAGATGCTGAATCTAATTATTCTCATGTTCATTTGAGAGCGATCATGGCTCGTCCACCGCCTCACGGACTGCGTCGCACTCGGTTTGTTCTGGTATTAACTGAAGCGCTTTGTGTTCCAACGTGAGCGTTTCGTCCTTCACACATTTCCCCCGGTCTTTGTCTCGCAGGAGCTTTTAGTGCGTTTGGTGTTTGTGAACAGTGGAAGCGCACAGCTCCTGGTTGGCCAGTCGGACTGCGTGTGATTTCTTCTGTTGGAGAGCTCATCGGGAACACAGAGAAACAGAGCGAGGGAGTGAAAAGAGAGGTGGATGGAGGGAGAGGGAGGATGGAGCGGCGAGCCGGCATGTGGCCGAGCGCTGGGAAAATGTTCTCCGCAGTGTGTTGTCCCTCCATCCACGGAGGCCGGCTCTTAATCTGCTGCCTCTGTGGGAAGAACCGGACGGAACCAGACGGATGGAGGAGCGAGGGAAGAGGAGGAGGAGGAGGAGGAGCGGGGAGGAGGAGGAGGAGGTGGAGGAGGAGGAGGAAGAGGAGGAGGAGGAGGAGGAAGAGGAGGAGGAGGAGGAAGAGGAGGAGGAGGAGGAGGAGGGAGGAGGGAGGAGGAGGAGCGAGGAGGAGGAAGAGGAGGAGGAGGAGGAAGAGGAGGAGGAGGTGGAGGAGGAGGAGGAAGAGGAGGAGGAGGAGGAGGAAGAGGAGGAGGAGGAGGAAGAGGAGGAGGAGGAGGGAGGAGGGAGGAGGGAGGAGGAGGAGCGAGGGAGGAGGAGGAGGAGGGAGGAAGAGCGAGGAGGAGGAAGAGGAGGAGGAAGAGGAGGAGGGAGGAGGAGCGAGGAGGAGGAAGAGGAGGAGGAGGAAGAGGAGGGGGAGGAAGAAGAGGAGGAGGAGGAGGTGGAGGAGGAGGAGGAGGAGGAGGAAAAGGAGGAGGAGGAGGAGGAAGAGGAGGAGGAGGAGGGAGGAGGAGGAGGAGCGAGGGAGGAGGAGGAGGAGGAGGAGGAGGGAGGAGGAGGAAGAGGAGGACGACGAAGAGGAGGAGGAGGAGGAGGAGGACGAGGAGGAGGTGGAGGAGGAAGAGGGGTTGGAGGAGGAGGAGGAAGAGGAGGAGGAGGAGGAGGAGGAGGAGGAGGAGGAGGAGGAAGAGGAGGAGGAGGAGGTGGAGGCGGAGGAAGAGGGGGAGGAGGAGGAGGAAGAGGAGGAGGAGGAGGCTGAGGAGGAGGAGTAGGAGGAGGAAGAGGAGGTGGAGGAGGAGGAGGAAGAGGAGGAGGCGGAGCGAGGAGGAGGAAGAGGAGGAAGAAGAGGAGGAAGAGGAGGAGGTGGAGGCGGAGGAGGAGGAGTAGGAGGAGGAAGAGGAAGAGGGGGAGGAGGAGGAGGAAGAGGAGGTGGAGGAGGAGGAGGAAGAGGAGGAGGCGGAGCGAGGAGGAGGAAGAGGAGGAAGAAGAGGAGGAAGAGGAGGAGGCGGAGGTGGAGGAGGAGGTCGAGGAGGAGGAGGAGGAGCGAGGAGGAGGAGGAAGAGGAGGAGGAGGAGGAGCGAGGAGGAGGAGGAAGAGGAGGAGGAGGAGGAGTTACCTTGAACGACCTGGAAAAACGGAAGAAACAACAACAGAAAACAAGAGAAAGAGAGAAAGGGCGAGTTAAAACAACGCTTCAACAAGAGGGAAGTAAAGGTTTGATATCCTTTAAAGTGCTAATCCGACTACAGACGCAGAGGTTTAATGAATATGTTCGCAGGATGTTACAAAGAAAACGACCGGTGGGCTTAAAGCAAGACCAACATTTCAAAGGAGAAATAGATTCATTTGTAAGCAACGAACCGCACGTTTGCTCCGTTCACACGCTGCTGCTGTTGGTATGATCTGAATATTCTAGTTGTGTGAAACTGCTCTGATCCACAGTTCGCTTCGAGCCAAGTCTGGTCCGAATGCTCCGCTCGTCGGACGAATGTCTCAGGATGTGAGAACCATCGCGACATTCATGTTACAGCTGCTTCTGTGACGCACCGATTCAACAACCTAGAAACTATATGAAAGTCAACTGCTCTGAGCGCGGTCCGAGGAGTGTGTCCGTCAGCAGTCAGTAGTGTAGGATGAACGTGAGAGGGGAAGTGCATCGATTATCGGTTATTTAAAAGTTTGATCCAATGTTTTTAAGGAGATGATGTGAGGGCCTGTTGGTAATGAAAGACTTGCCTCGTATCGCAGGAGCTGTTCAGTCTCTGCAAACTCTT
Organism: Scophthalmus maximus; assembly: GCF_022379125.1. NCBI lineage: Eukaryota > Metazoa > Chordata > Actinopteri > Pleuronectiformes > Scophthalmidae > Scophthalmus > Scophthalmus maximus. The sequence continues at coordinate 1,095,236 of NC_061524.1, read as the reverse complement.
TAGTAATTTAATGGACACACTCGTAGTATTCTAAAAATACAACATCGCTCCTTTTGAAAGTTGATTTCTGCCCTCACAGTCAGAGCCACATTGATTTTTTTGCTGTACACAAAGCTACTTATATTCTTTAAGTAGGTAATTATTGTACAATAGCACTGTATCTGTGCATAGTCAAGAAAAAAGTGCAGATTATTTTGCCGTACAGTCATAGACTGTATATAAAAATGGACGTATGG
>NC_061524.1:1082500-1092500 GCF_022379125.1 Scophthalmus maximus | reverse complement strand
GAGAGCCTCGGCATGAATTATTCTCATTTTCATTTCTTGACATTGAGACCATCCCTCGTGGACCTTCAGCTGGGACTCGCGGTGAAGCGGCTGTGGCGACGGCGATGACACTGTATCATAAATAATGTTAAGAAATATTCAAAGTCAAAGTCAAGTACACCCCGAGTGAAATTGACAAATCTTTGTGAGGACGTTCCCCGCAGCCCCGTTGGGATCTTGGTTGAAGTTTTCCTCAATAGATCCTGGCTCTGATTTTTAACACTGATGATAATGAGGAGTGGTTTTATTCTTTTTTATGTGTGTGTGCTGTTTTTCTTCTTAATTCCTTGTTGCCAATGAGCCACCAAGTTCAAATGCTCAACTAATTACCCATTTCATTTACAAAGTGAAGTTTCACTTTCTGCACAGTAAACCAATAGTCTATGGGCATGTATATATTTTATCATATATACATGCCCAGGAACTATTTTATTTGCTTAATAACCCCACTTTACCAACCATAAAACCTTTGTATTGTCAAAAATGGCAGTACTTACAGGGTGATTGTCTCCATTAAAATGTATTTTTTGTGTTTTTAAGAGCTGCTTTTGTAAAGAAACACAACTCACAGTATAATTATGGTTCTAGGAATCTAGCAGCTAGCCAAGAAAAATAAAAAGCTGAAAAAAGTGAAAAAGGTTTGTCCTAGGAAACAAAAAGTTCATTTGAGGTACAACAAAAGTACGTTTATAAAAAACTGATTTGAACCAAACAGGAAGAAACACGAAGATTATTACTCATAAGAATGTTATATTGACTATTTTTAATCAGAGAAAAACATTAATCAAACATGTCTGGGAGCTGGTGTGTCACACCCCCAAAAGGGGGAGGTACAGTGAGAGTGAGAGAACTTCCTGCAGGCGCTGGAGCAGCTTGACCAATCACAACAGAGTTGTGCCAGCTGGCCAATCAGAGCAGACTGGCTTCATCGGGAGGGCGGGGCCTTAAAGAGACAGGAAGTGTTTCAGACACAGGCTGTGAAAGAGGAGCTGCAGGTAACTGACGTGTTCACTGAACAGTAGAGCATGTGAACCTTTTTAAGTCATAACCCAAACTAAAGTTATGAACCTGAGTATGAGCAGAATATGTCTCCTTTAACTAAATAACCCCGAGACCCCCTTGAGGTGGTGGGCAGTAAGTACAGCCTCACATGCACCCTGGCAGTGGAAACAAGGAAACCCCCCCAAAACTGTACACAGTACCAAATGTGTAAGTATTGTGTCGTCATTCGTGTTTGTGGGTTTGTGCAATGTGGGCGGAAAAAACACGCTCATGCTCTGCTGTCGTGTGACAACCGTCACAACGTGCAGCGACGCGCAAATCACCGGAGGAGGAAACCACACCCATGTGAACCTCCGGGACCACTCCTCCTTTAATTAGCCGGTGCGGAGGCGGAGGTTGCGCTGGAGACACACACACACACACACACACACACACACACACACACACTCCTACACAATGTGCAACGTGTACACGGTGTAGATGAGGCGAGTTATTTGCACACACAGCTGGCCTACACGCTGCTCAGCTCCCGGCAGGCTCGCAAATCTGAGCGGCGCGCTGCTAACAGGACTCGAGTCACACTGTGCAGCGCACCTCAGGCCCACTCAGCGTACACAACTCATCACACCTCGCCGCGCACACATGTCACGCACGCAGCACACACCTCTCTCAGGAGTGTGACGGCGGCTCAGCGGGCCGAGGCAGATAGCAGGTACACTCACGATCTCGGGGGATGATGGGATGAGAACACGGCTCAGCACCGTCCTCGCGTGTCATCGCCACACTCACGCGCTTTCCCCGTCTCTGTGTGTTTTCCAGTAAACATGAAGAATAATTTCAAAACGCTCACACATGAGCAAGCTCAGATGAAGAGGAAAAAACAGAAATAAAAGCGTGCCATTTTCAGACTTTTCGTCTTTTGTGGCGGAATGTGACACAGAAGCAAATTGAGTTGTCGGCATCTGCACCGATAGCACGTACACCACTGCGCCCGTGTTCTGTTCTGCTTGAGGAAATGCATCTTCGGATAAAGAGACCAAGTCATAGACAGTAGCATCATCCACATCCAGCGCTCATTCCTCCTCTCATCCTTAAGATGTCCTTTTTTTTTTTCCAGAGTCATTCCTCTTATCACGGGCTTGCACACTGTGTAGATGTTGTGTGTGTGTGTGTGTGTGTGTGTGTGTGTTTGTGTGTGTGTGTGTGTGTGTGTGTGTGCCCCTGTATACTTAATGGTGCAGTAACTTCCTGCTGACTGCTTTAACCAAGGCTTCCTCACAGCACAGTGAACATCTACACTCACACTTCCAGCAGAGTGATTGATTAAGTGTCAGCGGTGAGAGTGAATTCACATCTTCATCTCTGTATGGTATATATGTGTGTGTGTGTGTGTGTGTGTGTATACATACATATATATTCTTGCTCCTTCTGGTCAGAGGCCTGGGAGTTAGGGGATGTGTTCCGTGTCCTTAGCAGGAACCTGAGATCTCCTTCCTCTCTCCTGGTCTGGGGTCGTAGGCCCCTGATGCTCCTCTCATGCTTGAGAGCACCTTAGACTATCGCCTTCCACATCTGTTCCAGTCGTCGTTCCTCCTGCTTCTCGATCTTCCTGTGTCTCCTCTTCTTTCTGATGTTGCTCTCAGCTCTGACGGCCTCATCCATCACAGCTGCCCTCTTCTGCTCCTTGTCTGGTTGGTTTATCAGCAGCTGCTCGTCAGTCTGCAACTGGAAGTCCCACGAGAATCTCGGCTCCGTCTATCTCAAACGCTTTTGGTGGCGTGTCCCATCGGGACTTGGAAACTCCTGATCCCAGCCGTTTGGCTATGCTTCTCAATGGCCCAGCTCTTACGGTGCGTTCACACCAAGCGCGTTATGCACCTTATGTCCTCTTTCCTGTGGTAGTGGTATCACAGACGATATACTGGTGAACAGGTAAACAACGCAGAGGTTTTGGAATAAGGTGTATGCGTCTAATGTGCCACAGGTAAGTTCATTTTTGAGAGTTTGTTAAGAACTAGCAGAGTGTTGGAACGCAATCCTTGAGACACGAGAAGTAGAAGTGCAAGGGTTGAAAGAAAGAATCTAGTGAGTGGAAGGTAATCCAAAGTTAAAGTGTAGAAACTCTCAAACCAGGAAGTGGGAAAATGTGGGAAGAGTCCACATTTCCAGGGGCAAAAAAAAGAAGCTTCCCAAACATCCAAGGTTCCAGGCAGAGGTTGGCCCGAAGGCGTGAACGCCTTCCGACGAGGAGGTGGTGATACGGCCGCTCCTCAAGTATTGCAACAGGTGAGTAGATGATGAGGAACAGGTCCTTGGAGTAATTGTTGGGGAGGAGCAGGACACGGAAGGTCGCACGCCGCCAGCATCGTACAGTAACTGGGGCTAAACACAGAGCGGGTACGGACGCAACTCATTCCAGGCATAAGAAGTGTTTTTCCATGATAGCAGAAGGAAACTAACCCTCGGGACGAGATTCACAATTACTAACCAAACATACACAGCACATGTGGATACAGGATAGAGCCACTCACGCCTTTGGGGAAATAACATGTTCATATGGAAGCATTTGTTGATGGGGAAATATTAAACGACACGTTCATGTTCTGTGGTGTGTGTTACTCTGAAACAACCGTACACATTGTTCATGAAGCGTGGATATGAAAACATGAAAACATGAAGTGTTTGCTGTCGTTGCAAAGAGAAACATGAAAGGAACGTGGAGGGAACCAGAGCACCTGGAAGAAACCTGCAGGGAGCACGTGTTCTTCGTACAGTAATAACTTTATTTATTGCCTCCAACGACAAGGAGGGGCTGTTCTCGCCCCCCCTGTCCGTTTGTTTCTTGACAAACTTCCCCAAAAACTTGGTGAAAGGAAGTGGGCCAAGAGAGAACCTATTAAACTAAAAAGGGTTTGATCCAAGTATATTATGCGATAAGCTGTTTTTTGTTTTGATTGTTTTTTGACAATTCCACAAATTTCCCAGGACATAATTGATGGATCGTGACGATAAAAAAAAATCAGGCATATTTGGAGGACTGATATCGCAGTGTCTGTGCAGCTTGATTTGATTTATTGGGACTGTGTAGTCTCTACTGAGTGCAATTCTAGTTTGAATATCATATCTTCTATATAAAACAATCACACTGCTTTGTTTTGTTGAGGTATTATTGGCATGGAAAAGAAAAGAAACAACAACCCTGTTTTGTCATTATGGTGGAAGCTGCTGAGCTCATGACTAACACGTGTCTGGGACAGATTTCAAACATCTGCCTTCCAATCCATACGCGACGCACGAGGCCCATTCTCTCGTTCATTTCCATACATTCACAATCTGCTGCAGTCTGATCCCACCGCTGTGCTTTTTAGTAACCAAGCAACACTGTTCATCTCGTCTTGGTAGTTTTTTCCAGGGGAAGCCTGGTGGTTTAGAGCGGCCGCTTTGCATTTCATGAAGTCATGTAATAAGGGCCGTGTTTCCGTCGGCCTCTGCTTGTTTGACATCAAAAGGCCAGGTCACCGTCTCGCTTCCCGCTCGTGTGTTGGAATCGAAAAATGGTCAAAAGGTTTTCTCGACAGATACGCTGAGGTGTGTCTGTGGGTTTTGGGTCTTGTTGTCCATCCGGACCGTCTAGTTTTGGAAGATCCGAGCGTTAACTGTGACGTTGTTCATACAAAATTCATGGATGCCAGCTCAGATGATGAGTATTCCTCGGTATCTTCAGTTTTCGTCTTGTTTGCAGAAATATATTCCAATTCTGTGCATTAGTAAGAGCCTCGGGGCTGGCGGAGAGAGAACCCTCGGGCCAAATCTGCCCCGCCCTGACGGATGGTCTCAATCTGTTTATGAGTGATCTGTAAGTCGCGGTTGGGGGGGAAGCAACATATGGTCTGATTGAATCCCAATGGGTGGAGGGGGAGGCTTTTGCACACATCTGTAATGTGTGAAAAGATTGCTGCCCTGCGCAATGCTAAAAAACCACAAGCAAGGAAATTAAAGATGCAGAACCTTAACTGGAAATAAGTTTCAACCCGACTTGAGTACTTTTTCCTCCTCTAAGAAACACATACAACTGGCAAACCGATATGAGATCAAGGTTGGTAATGACTCACAGATTTCCCTTTGTGCTCTCGTGTCCGTCTCTGTCCTTCATGGCTTCTATCTGCTTCAGACCATCTTATTGTCTTTGTTCTTTCATTCCCTCCTCACTCTTTTCCTCACAGGGACGCCCCCCGTGTCCCGTCTCCTGTAACCTCCAGAAACAACCCTCTGGCCCTCGGCCTCCAGACATCTTTGTCCATTACAGTCTCCGATCGATTCATTTTCCTGCTTTCATCTGCATCTGATAAAACTTAACATTTTTTTGAATAGTTCCCTTTTGATGTCCGCGCTAAAGTCCAGTTTTTAGTGTTCAGACTTCAACCAGGGGCGTGATTGCAGCTCGCAGTCGAGAGGACACTTATCCCGGCTTTCAGTGTGAAGGTGAAAGATCTTCCATATCTCTCTTCTCGTCGTCACATGGTTCTGAAAACACTCAGAGCAATTGAAGGCTTGACAAAGGTCCCTTTTCAATGAAAGATGGCAATCATTTGCAGAGGAAGAAGAGTGACAGTAAATATACTTCTGGACTCGTGGCAGCGTTATCGTGCGGGAGACAGACGGATCAGAGCTCACTGGCTGAATCAGATATATATCCTCCAGTAACACGCGGATAGTTAAATTCATATCTCTGATGCATGAAAGAAAACTTAATTGCACATGTTTAAACTGCTGAGGAGTATTTCCATAATTACACAGGAATCAGACAAGGGTGGTGGAATGATACAGTAGTTGCACACAGCTGGCTATGCTGCTAAGATTCTACTCACAAGGACAAGAGTTGTCTCGTCATTGTAGGATTTGTTACATCACATGGTTGCAATCTTCAACGACCACCACTAGATGCCACTAAATGCAACACAGTTCGAGTGGAGTGAAACCTGTGAAAGTCTCGATGTATTGATTTGTTCAAATTAAATCCCAGTGAGCCTCAAAGAGTTGTACAATCCTTTCAGAATCAACCTTCTGTCCACGAGTAAACTGGATTGTAGTTGGTAAATTTATTGAAAGTTAAATCACGAGTGTCTCAAAACACTGAAATATGAAATAAAAAGCAGTAGCAAACTACAAATGGGCAATGTGATTTTTATTGTGACGGGATCAGCACTGACGTTACGCTATCTCACACAAACCTCTGCCAATGTTAGCAGAGAAGACTTTACATGGCACGTTCACTGACGCCATGGGAAATTGAACTACTTCCCCCCAACACAGTCACACCCACTGCGTCACAGTTGGACTCCAACATGTCAAACGGTCAGTAAACGGTGTGGATGTTCAGGTTCACGTATATACTGACAAAGCGTGAGACGAGGAGGTGAAGCCACTGCCGTGAACAGCTCAAACAAAGAGGAGGAGGAAGCGCACATGTCCAGTTGCTCATCGTGTGGCCCACGCCGCGACACATAAGGTATTCTCCGGGTTGCTCTGCAGCACTGCGGCCTTGCGAGCTCCACCGGTCCTCTCCATCAAGGTAATGTGATCAGTTCACTCGGGCTGGGACCTGGACAGGTTTCCTCTCGCTGCAAGCGCTGTGTGTGTGTGTGTGTGTGTGTGTGTGTGTGTGTGTGTAAGTCTGTGTGTTTAAGTGTGTGTGTGTGTGTGTGTGTGTGTTTGAGCCCGGTGTGGACACTGTGATGGATGATGAAAATGAACAAATCAATACAAAGGGCCTGTCATTGCAGCTACATCCCAATTTACCTCAGCGTGTCTGCACTGTCAGTCAGTGGGCGGAGAGAGAGAGAGAGAGAGAGAGAGAGAGAGACAGAGAGACAGAGAGACAGAGAGAGAGAGAGGGGGGGGGGATAATGACGAGGGGGCCAGGCAGGTCGAGAGGAGAGGATGGGGAAAAGCAAAGTGAGGAAACAAATGAAGAGAAGGAGGAGAGGGACCGATGGCCGCGAGGAGATCGATGGTGTAGAGGATGTGCAGGACGGGGATCAGGGGCAGAAAACAGAATGAATGATAAAGATACAGTGACTGACTTGAGAGTTTTTTCCCCAGATGTGATATCCATCAGATGTGGTGCTTCGCCTGAAAAGGTCACACACTACAGTCGGACACCTCGAGTAATTCAGTCGTGCACATGCACGCGGAGCGGCGCGTGGAAAAAGAACATTGGCGCATCCGTCCACTCCCGACAGGCGGCTGCTCTCGTCCCTCCCGCAGCAGATAACGAGCCGCAACCCTTGACGCTTGCACACGGATTAGGAGCGTCTTGATTGGGAGGCAATTTTCTCCGAGCCGTAAGCCTCCATGTGTGTTTTCAGCACCAGTGCTTTGCTCTTAATGGTTCCGGCCTGCTTTTTAAATTTGAGCACGGATTTAAGTCATCAAAACACAACTCAATGGAAACGTCACGTCAGTCGGCCGTGTGTGTCCGTGTGTCCGTGTGCCGGTGTGCAGCGCTAAGCCTCGGTACGCACCGAGAACTAAACACTGCAGTTGCATTAAAGCATCAGTAATGCAGATAGCTTCCACAATCCCGACGCTTCGCAAAGTCTGGGTCCTGTCTATTCAACTGACGGGCCAACAAATGGCCTTTTTCGATTTTGTTTTCTGCAGCTCGAACCTTACAGACACATCTCAAGGCCGTGGGTTATGAAAGAGCACGACTGCTGTATGAAGCCCGACTTTCTCCTACAAGGTCCTCGACTCTCGACACTGTTCCACATGGCACCACGACGAAAAGAGAACGGGTCGGACGAACGGGCTCCTGCAGGAGCACAAGGCGGGTTCCTTGTCCCCTCAGTACCGAACATGAGCCACAATATTTCCATTTCATTAACCAGAAGGACACATGGCTTTATACTCAATCCTGAATGCATGAAACAGTATTTAAATGTAATTAGAGAGTTGAGAACTTTGTAGAAATGATGTTGCCCAGTGAACATCCCTCAGAGCAAATGTGTTTTCCACCAAAATGGGTTTGGCAAAAAAAAAAAATAGAACTTACACTGTAATAATAGTTGAATAATTCACAAGTGGCAGCACCGCTAAGTCTTCTGTAGTGATCCGACTGCTTTTCTATAGAACCTCCTTTTCCTTAATGCCCCCCCGCTGAGACTGATGATTGTCACCCACATTTAAATAATTGGCTCCTTGTGAATGTTGTGCGAGTTCCTACGGAGGCTAATCAGCGATGAAGGGAGGCTGGAGGAGTCGGAGGCCGCATGGGAACAATTGCAGATCCACACATCCGCTGTGTCCTGATAACATCCTAGGAAACACTAACTCACCATATACTGAAAGTGTAATGAACGTCACTACTGCCTTACTTTCAACACGGAGCACAGTTGGAATAGGAATCAGAAGAAGTGGTTTCAGTTCGAGGACAAACACTGTGTTTTGGGTTTTTTCTTCTTTGTGCTGCTCAGCGCCTCCCGCCTCCCCAGTGAGGGGACACGTCTGTCTGCAGACCTCCACTGTGGGGACACGTCTGTCTGCAGACCTCCACTGTGGGGACATGTCTCCACTGTGGGGACACGTCTGTCTGCAGACCTCCAGTGTGGGGACACGTCTGTCTGCAGACCTCCACTGTGGGGACATGTCTCCACTGTGGGGACACTTCTGTCTGCAGACCTCCAGTGTGGGGACACGTCTGTCTGCAGACCTCCACTGTGGGGACACGTCTGTCTGCAGACCTCCAGTGTGGGGACACTTCTGTCTGCAGACCTCCAGTGTGGGGACACGTCTGTCTGCAGACCTCCACTGTGGGGACACTTCTGTCTGCAGACCTCCACTGTGGGGACACGTCTGTCTGCAGACCTCCAGTGTGGGGACACTTCTGTCTGCAGACCTCCAGTGTGGGGACACTTCTGGTGCAGACCTCCAGTGTGGGGACACGTCTGTCTGCAGACCTCCACTGTGGGGACACTTCTGTCTGCAGACCTCCACTGTGGGGACACGTCTGTCTGCAGACCTCCACTGTGGGGACACTTCTGTCTGCAGACCTCCAGTGTGGGGACACGTCTGGTGCAGACCTCCAGTGTGGGGACACGTCTGGTGCAGAGCTCCACTGTGGGGACACGTCTGTCTGCAGACCTCCAGTGTGGGGACACTTCTGGTGCAGACCTCCACTGTGGGGACACGTCTGTCTGCAGACCTCCACTGTGGGGACACGTCTGTCTGCAGACCTCCAGTGTGGGGACACTTCTGTCTGCAGACCTCCAGTGTGGGGACACGTCTGTCTGCAGACCTCCACTGTGGGGACACTTCTGTCTGCAGACCTCCAGTGTGGGGACACGTCTGGTGCAGACCTCCACTGTGGGGACACGTCTGTCTGCAGACCTCCAGTGTGGGGACATGGATTTACTGAAGTGACGCTCATGTCGTATTTTGTTCGTACAGAACAGGTCCACGTAAACATTTGCAGAATTTTTATGCATGAACTCACAGAATACATTTTCCCCGGCCCCCGTCTGCCGACCACATGAATGCATAAGTAAGTGTGTGTGTGTGTGTGTATACAGTATGTTTATATATATATATATATATATATATATATACATTAAGGCTGCTATGAGCCGTACATGTGTGCACACACATGCAAACAGCTGCATGCTGCATACATGCGCATGCACACACACTGTCAGGGACATCATGTCCACAGATAAAAGGTCAATGGTGTTTTCATTCAGCCGTTCTCTCCGTCACCCAGCGCCATGCATCCATCCAAACCCTGCGGTTCAAGACGAGCGTTCCCCTTTTTCTGCTGCATGTCATTTGATGTACAGTATGTAGAGTGCAATTAAGTGCAGCTCACACTCGAGAGGGAACTTTGATTAAAATCTTGTGAGGGGCTCATTGCCAAGCTCTCGCTATAAAGTACATAAACCTCTTGCAGTGTGAGCAGCGATAA